>NC_057946.1:33829653-33951908 GCF_018555375.3 Anguilla rostrata | reverse complement strand
ATGGTCCTAGGCCCTATTGTCTGGGAGCTATTGAACATTGAAAGCGTTAGCCGGCTGCATTTTTTCCGGTCGGCGTCTTAAAGTCAGGGTTGGAAATATTCGTGTAAAATCGCGCGGGGTGGTAGCGCCCGAAAGCATAGGCTCTGCTTCTCGGGGCCGCTGTCTGTGAACACTCTAGCAGTGGTTTGATGGTCCTAGGCCTATTGTCTGGGAGCTATTTTCTCGGGCCGCTGTGAAATCTAGCAGTGGTTGATGTCCTAGGCCTATTGTGGAGCTATTGAACTTGAAAGCGTTGCCGGCTGCATTTTTTCCGTCGGCGGCTTAAAGCGGTTGAAATATTCTGTAAAATCGCCGGGTGGTAGCGCCGAAATAGGCTCTGCTTCTCGGGCCGCTGTCTGTGAACCTCTAGCAGTGTTTTGGTCCTAGGCCTTGTCTGGGTTATTGGCGTACACTAGCATGGTTTGATCCTAGCCTTGTCTGAGATATTGAAGCGTACGTCTTTTTCCGGGGCTAAGTCAGTTGAAATATTTAAAACGGCGGTGTACGCCACATTCCTTTGGCGGTCGTGAACACTCTAGCATGTTTGTGGTCTGGCCATGTCTGGGAGCTATGAACTTAAAGGTTAGCGCGCATTTTCCGTCGGCTAAGCGTGAATATCGTGTAACGCCGGGCTGCCGAACATAGGCTCTGCTTCGGCGCGTCTGTGAACACTCTAGCGTGTTGAGGTCTAGGCCTATTCGGAGTATGACTTGAAACGTTGCCGCGCATTTTCCGTCGCGCTAAAGTCGGTGAATTGTGTAATCGCGGGGTGGTACGCGACATGGCTCTGCTGGCGCTGTCTGTGACTCTAGAGTGGTTGATGCCTGCTTTCTGGGAGCATGACTTGAAGTTGCCGGCTGCATTTTCCGTCGGCGGTTAAGTCGTTGGAAATTTGTGTAAATCGCCGGTGTCGCGAAGTGCTCTTCGGCCTTCTTGAATTAGCAGTGTTGGGTCCTAGCTTTGGGAGCTATTGACTTGAAGCGTTGCGCGCTTTTTCGTGCGCTTAATCGTGAAATATGGAATGCGCGGGTAGGCCGAACATGGCTCTGTTCCGGCCGCTGTCTGTGAACACTTAGCATGTTTGATGGTCCTGCCTATTGTCTGGCTATTGAACTTAAGGTTGCCGCTGCATTTTTCGTCGGCTAAATCAGTTGAAATATTTGTAAATCGCGGGTAGCGCCCAATGCTTGCTTTCGGGCCGTGTCTGTGAACCTCTACGTGGTTATGGTCTAGGCCTTGTCTGGGAGCTATTGTGTGGCCGTTACATTACATGTTGAGCTACCTTTGGAGCTATGACTTGAAGCTTGCGCTTTTCGCGCGCTAAGAGTTGAATCGTAAATCGCGGTGGTGCCATGCTGTCGGCGTGTGAACTCACGGTTGTGCTGGCTTTGGAGTTGACGACTTAGCCGCTCATTTTTCTGCGTAAGTAGGTGAAATTTGTGAATCGCGGTGTACGCGACGCCTGCTTCGGCCGTCTACACCTAGCATGTTGGCCTAGCTTTGGGGTTGATTAGTAGCGGTTTTTTTCCTCGTATATTAATATGGAAGCGGTACGATGGCTGTCTGGCGCGTCTGCCCTAGCAGTAGTCAGCCTTCTGGCTTATAAGTAGCGCTGCTTTTTTCCGGGCTAGTCGTGGAATCGGTAAATGCGGTGGCGAATGCTGTTTCGGCGCTCTGTGAATAGCGGGTTGTGGCTGCCTTGTGAGCTATGAACTGACGTCCGTGTTTTTCGCGGTTAGTCGGGTGAATCGGTAAAACGCGGTACGCCCGAAGCTTCGGCGCTTCTTAACTAGCTGTGTGTCTAGGCTATTGGAGTTAAATGAAGCGTAGGGCTTTTCGGTTATCAGTTGTATTCGGAAAACGGTGTGCCAGTAGGCTCGTTGGCGTGTCTGTGACACTCACATGTTGAGTCGCCCTTTTGGCTATGAACTGAACTTGGTGTTTTTCGCGTAAGAGGTAAATTGTAAGCGGGTCCCAAGCTCTCTTTCGGCCGTGTCTGAATTCTGTTGTGTCCAGCCTATGTGAGCTATTGAACTAGTTAGCCGGGCATTTCGCGGCTCAGTTGATATGAATCGCGGGTGGCGCCCAACATGGTGCTTTCGGCGCGTACCTCTACAGTTGTGTCCAGCCCTGTCGGTATATGAAGGTTAGCGGTGCATTTTTCCGTCGGCGGCTTAAAGTCAGTTGGAAATATTTGTAAAATCGCGCGGTGGTAGCGCCCGAGATGGCTCTGCTTTGGGCCCTTGTAACACTTAGCAGTGGTTTATGTCTAGGCCCTTGTTGGGAGCTTGAACTTGAAACTTAGCCGGCGCATTTTTTCCGGTCGGCTGCTTAAAGTCAGGGTTGGAAATATGCGTGTAAAATCGCACGGAGTGGTAGCGCCAGAAGCATAGGCTCTGCTTCTCTGGGCCGCTGTCTGTGAACACTCTAGCAGTGGTTTGATGGTCCTAGGCCCTTTTGTCTGGGAGCTATTGAACTTTGAAAGCGTTAGCCGGCTGCATTTTTTTCCGGTCGGCGGCTTAAAGTAAGGTTTGGAAATATTCGTGTAAAATCGCACTCGGTGGTAGCGCCCGAAGCATAGGCTCTGCTTCTCGGGGCCACTGTCTGTGAACAGTCTAGCAGTGGTTTGATGGTCCTAGGCCCTATTGTCTGGGAGCTATTGAACCTTGAAAGCGTTCGCCGGCTGCATTTCTTTCCGATCGGCGGCTTAAAGTCACGGTTAGAAATTTTTGTGTAAAATCGCGCGTGGTGGTAGCGCCCGAAGTATAGGCTCTGCTTCTCGGGGCCGCTGTCTGTGAACACTCTAGCAGTGGTTTGATGGTTTTAGGCCCTATTGTCTGGGAGCTATTGAACTTTGAATGCGTTAGCCGGCTGCATTTTTTTTTATCCTTGGTATATAGTCACGGTTGGAAATATTCATATAAAATCGCGCGGGGTGGTAGCGCCCGAAATATAGGCTCTGCTTCTCGGGGCCGCTGTCTGTGAACACTCTGGCAGTGGTTTGATGGTCCTAGGCCCTATTGTCTGGGAGCTATTGAACCTTGAAAGCATTAGCCGGCTGCATTTTCTTCCGATAGGCGGCTTAAAGTCACGGTTGGAAATATTTGTGTTAAATCGCGCGGGGTGGTTGCGCCCGAAGCATTGGCTCTGCTTCTCGGGGCCGCTGTCTGTGAACACTCTAGCAGTGGATTGATGGTCCTAGGCCCTATTGTCTGGGACCTATTGAACTTTGAAAGCATTTGCCGGCTGAATTTTTTTCAGAATGGCGGCTTAAAGTCACGGTTGGAAATATTCGTGTAAAATCACGCGGGGTGGTAGCACCCGAAGCATAGGCTCTGCTTCTCGGGGCCGCTGTCTGTGAACACTCTGGCAGTGGTTTGATGGTCCTAGGCCCTATTGTCTGGGAGCTATTGAACCTTGAAAGCATTAGCCGGCTGCATTTTTTTCTGATCGGCGGCTTAAAGTCACGGTTGGAAATATTCGTGTAAAATCACGCGGGGTGGTAGCACCCGAAGCATAGGCTCTGCTTCTCGGGGCCGCTGTCTGTGAACACTCTGGCAGTGGTTTGATGGTCCTAGGCCCTATTGTCTGGGAGCTATTGAACCTTGAAAGCATTAGCCGGCTGCATTTTCTTCCGATAGGCGGCTTAAAGTCACGGTTGGAAATATTTGTGTTAAATCGCGCGGGGTGGTTGCGCCCGAAGCATTGGCTCTGCTTCTCGGGGCCGCTGTCTGTGAACACTCTAGCAGTGGATTGATGGTCCTAGGCCCTATTGTCTGGGACCTATTGAACTTTGAAAGCATTTGCCGGCTGAATTTTTTTCAGAATGGCGGCTTAAAGTCTCAGTTGGAAATATTCGTGTAAAATCGCGCGGGGTGGTAGCGCCCGAAGCATAGGCTTTGCATCTCGGGGCCGCCGTCTGTGAACACTTTAGCAGTGGTTTGATGGTCCTAGGCCCTATTGTCTGGGAGCTATTGAACTTTGAAAGCGTTTGCCGTCTGCATTTTTAACCGAATGGCGGCTTAAAGGTACAGTTGGAAATATTTGTGTAAAATCGCGCAGGGTGGTAACGCCCGGAGCATAGGCTCTGCGTCTCGGGGCACACTTTAGCAGCACTTTGGTGCTGAAGGAAGAGGGTTGCCGGTTAATGGGCATGGGAATTATTGCTTTTGGTAATATTTAGATGGAGTTTGCATTGTCTCCCCATGTTTGTGTGGGTTTCCACCGGGTACTCTGGTTTCCTCCGACCGTCCAAAGACATGCAGGTGGGCTAGCTGGAGACTCTAAATTGCCCATAGGTATGAGTGTGCGTGTGAATGCTATGTGTGTCCTACAGTGATCTGGTTACCCATCCGGGGTGTATTCCTGCCTCTCACCCAATGCATTCTTGTATAGGCTATAAAGCACACTTCTTTTGTTAATCTCTGATGCTGTAACACCGTGGCACCTTTGAAATGACTTTTTACTGTTAATACCCCTGCACACCTGAAAAATAACTGAAATCTGACATCCCAATGGTCGACTGGAATGCAAACTGTTGTGGAAGCTGGAGGTTTCCTGTCTTGCCTTGCTCCACTACCAGGGTTCTGCGAGGCAGGTTGACAGATTTACAATATGAATTTTTTCCTCATTGAGATTTGGTTTGCACATAAGTTAATTACATTTCAGACAATGTAGACATCTGCCACATGATATCCTCCGATATTCATTTCTCTATGCAAAATAAATTCCTAAAATTTATTTAAGAAATTATTGTGCATTGTTATGGACAACCTACTGGCTTTATAAACATTTTCATGTTTCCATAGAAAGGAATTGATTTGGTAAAATTTTCCAACATTCTAGATTTAGCTACAATCACTACAAAGGTGTGTTTCTCTATGCATCTAAGGTATTCACTTGTAAGTTAATACAGCATTAATGTATGTCTAATCCAAAAAAAGAACTTCAGATAAAGTTCAATAATGATATAAATTACTTATGTTAGATTTTTTAAATAGAATCTTTTGTCAGTCTCATATTTAAAAAAGATATTTAGCACCTCCTGGTGACGATCAGGCTTAACAACTACAACAACAAAAAATTCTAATTTTAAATACTGTACTGTCCTTTGGTGAAAAATAAAATAAATGTTTTATGTTTTAATGTTTTATGTTTTATTTGTTTTAATCACCCAGGCCCCAAGACAACACACCTCCCATGTCCCAGTGTTTACGTGAAATAACCACTGATAGAATTTCTTCCTTGATGCTACACTCAACAGACGTGCATTAAATTGGTGTACGTGTGAATGCACATCCTTCTTTTTTCTGTCAGTCATTTTTTCTCGACTATGCGGTCCTCCGCTGTGTATCTGTTAAAACAAAACACATGGTTTGCGAAAATGTGTGATATATTAAAATGTGACAGACACCCACAACGTTACAGTGTACAGGCAGCAAAAAAAAAAAAAAAAAAAAATCAAATCAAATCAAAAAGCCACTGAAAAATAAGGCATTCTGGGAATTCACTGAGTGCCAGATCTACTATCAGGATGACTCATGACAAATTAGTGCTATCACATCTTTACGCTCTGGCTGTCGACCAGATGAGCTGCTAAATCAATATTTCAAATGCCTATACCACGTAAGCATCCAGAGCAGACGATGCGTGTGGAACATTTAGCCTGTTAATTACTTTAAATATCCACCTAAGTTCTAAAATGCACCGAAACTCAGCAGACTACACTACCCTCCAGTACTATAGTTCGAGATCCCTGTTCTAGATCCCATCTAGTAGACATGTCTAACACCTTCATGTGGCATAATATATAATATTTATTGGGATTTTAAAGCAGATTAGTCTAGCTATGTGGCACTCAAACATTTATTTTGCCATGCATAGACTTTTGCGAGGAGCCCGTCTTGGTTACTCTGTACAATTTCAGGTAACAGAATTATGTGTGTGTGTGTGTTTTTTGTAAGATTGTATTATACGTTGCATTAACGAAAACACCGCCGGTGCGTGGGTATTTACGTGGAAAAACAAAAGAGTCACTGTGGCCACCGAAAGTAACAGGTGTTGGAGGTAAAGTAGAATGCTGCTGAAATTTATCAAACCCACTCGTTACTTTTTATAAAATGGCTGGCCCCCTTCGTGAGCACCGCTGTCACTTTAAGAGGTTACGGAGGGCCTGGATGTGAGGTAACGGAGAAGCAAACCCGGAAGGACAAGGAAATAACTTGTAACAAACAAAAACCAGTGAAAATGGCGAGCAACGTTATCAAAAAGGGGAACTCAAACTTAAGTTTTTAGATACCAAGCGGATCAAAAAAGGATCGATGGAAAAAAGCAACAGAATCTAAGCTGAGGTCTTCTTAAATAGACAATAGCTAAAAACACTGTTGGCAGCCGTGCCTGTTGAAGGTCTCGTGTTTGTTGGCAGTGCAAATATTAACCTATCAAGTTACAGTGGACAATAGACGGAATGATATAGCCTTGCTCAACATTTCTGTAAACGTAAGCAACTCGCTTGATTTTTAAAAATTACCATTTCAAAAAAGAAGAATCATTCCTGCAGAAGGGTTCTGTTATGATCGTCGAGATTTTGGGACAGGTTCAGTCATACAATTATTTAAAAAATAAATAAATCAGTACGTTAGTATATTTTAATCAATGTGTAAATGATAGAAAGATAGCAATGACTCTTGCCGTGTTTTTCGGGTGTGCATTTATTGCTTTTGGGCCAGCGTTTGCCCTTTTTATTTTCACAATCGCCAGAGACCCCCTGCGAGTTATCATCCTAATTGCTGGGTAAGTTTCATCCTGCCTTTCTTTTAAATCAACAGGTGCAAGCTTTACATGTTTCGATTTCACGTTTTCACTTTTATATTCCCTGCTTAAAAAAGATGTTTGATTTTAAAGACCAAAATAGGGCGTCATTTGATTTGAGATTGGGATATGAGTCGAATTGAGTTTACTCAATGTCTAGATAACACGACAGTTTCGTTGCCAAAATATGCGGCTAAGCGAAAAATCGAATGTGATATAATTTTTGCTCAGTTGATTGACTGAATATATTCCACGTTCATTTGTGTATTTTGCCTGTTACTGATATGATGACGATGTGACCACGCCTATAGTACTGGGGACGTGTTTACATCCCATTAAAAACGTATGTGATTAAAGCAAGTCTCTTCAAGACATTGAAAAAACTAGTAAAATCCTGTTGACATTAGGAACAATACAATTGTTTTTTATCCCATAACCTTTTTGGACACATTTTGTTTGTGGTGCAGTTAAAAAAAAAGTAATTTGATTTATTGCCAATATAATTTAGTAAATTACATGTTCCTTTTTTCCTTTTCTTTTTTTGACTCAACACAAAATTGAGATTTGTAATTGCTAAAGAAGGGCGGAAATAGTTAATTCATTTCATATTTGAATTTAGTAAAAGAAAAAAGAAAAAATTTAACCGAGGCTTAAAATCCTCTTTCTCCCCCTCCCCAACCTCAGAGCCTTTTTCTGGCTGCTGTCGTTGCTGCTCTCGTCGCTGGTGTGGTTCATTGCCGTGAAGGCCAGCAACAGCGAGGACCTGCGGCTGCAGAGGGACCTGCTCATATTTGGGGTCACCTTCTCTGTGGTGCTGCAGGAGGTCTTCCGCTTCGCCTACTACAGACTCCTGAGGTCAGTTCCTCTCAACGCCGACGTCCCTGTGCTTTCTTTTTGGATTGCCGGACATGTTGGCTCAAAACTGGCTCACGTTCTGAATGCCATTGGTGGGCATGTTGGCTCAAAACTGGCTCGCGTTCTGTATACCACCCATTGCAGTTGCCACACATTACAGGCCGAAGTCCTTAGAGTAAGGGAAGCCTGACCAGGTCGACAAGCTGATGTACAACTTCCGGCCATGTGCTTTTATCATAAATCAAAGGTCAAGTACTTTTTCTGAGAAGTCATTATCATGTTTAGGTGGGTCAGGTTGGATGTAGTGATTCAAGCCAGTCCAGCCACAGACCTATAATGTAAAGCTAGCAAGGCTTTGTTGAACCAATCAGGTCTGCAGGAAAGCAATTTCACAAGCAGTAACTTCCTGTTTCAGATGTTTTAGGCCAAGGATCACAAACTCAAATCCTGGAGGGCCACTGTGTCTGCTGGTTCTTTATTGTGTTGTTCCTGTGCTTAAGTGATTAAGTCATCACAACAAGAGCCAGTCTGTTACAGGATTTTGTGCCAACTTCTGCTTTGAATAATTTTATTAGCTCAATCATATCTTAATCTGACATTTGTATTACATTACATTACATTACAGGCATTTGGCAGACGCTCTTATCCAGAGCGACGTACAACAAAGTGTATAACCATAACCAGGAACAAGTATGACGAAAACCCTAGAGAGAAGTACCGGTCCAAGTACAGGGAACAACCGCATAGTTCAACTTGGACCCTGATGGTTAAACTGATTAACACTAACAACGAGAACGGCAACAACGCAATCTATGGAAAAATAAAAATAAATAAAAATACAATTAGTTGTTAAGACAGACACATCAACTAAGTCACCTATGAAACAGCTGCCTAGTTACAACCCTAAGTTTAGTCATTTACAGGGGGGAAGGGAGGGATGGGGAGAGGTGCAGCCTGAAGAGGTGGGTCTTCAGTCGTCGTTTGAAATGGGTCACAGTCTCAGCTGTTCTGACCTCCACAGGGAGGTCATTCCACCATCGTGGGGCCAGAACAGACAGGAGACGTGTTCTGGAAGTGCAGGTGCGAAGAGGGGGAGGTGCTAGGCGTCCTGAGGTAGCAGAACGGAGGGATCTGGCTGGCATGTAGGGTTTGAATATCTTGTTAAGGTATGCTGGGGCTGATCCCTTGACTGCCTGGTATGCTAGGACCAATGTTTTGAATTTGTATAAGCACCAGCTGCAGCAGCAGACTGCAAGAGTATCCTAAAGTGTTTACTGTGCTCAAGTGCAGGAGTGAACCAGCGTAGTGTATCGAGCTGTCAGAACACTAAAGCTAATTGGTTGGAACAAAAACCAGCACTGCAGGACCAGAGTTGTGCACCCCGGGGCTAAGTAGTCTATACACCTTGTTTCCAAGACCTAAAATGGCTTCTGACTGAAAGGAAATCTCAGAAAGCAACAGAGACGGCTGCCTTTCAGAACTGGAGGTTGAGGCCCCTGCTCTCGACCCGGAGAGAGAGCATCGTGGGTTGAGGCTGCCCCAGAATAGTGTACCAAAATGAGGGGTGCTGTGTTTTATGGAAATTAAGCAGAAGTGACACATCCGTGATGTGAATATAAAGCATCTGCCTCTGCTCACCTAGCATCCTCCATTATATTCAGTGCAGTGCGTTGTTTTGTGAGCTTGTGATAATTTGTTTGCCCTGTTAAAATGGCACTTCAGAACGTCAGTATGTTTTGATAAAATGCTCAGTTTTCCTGTAATGATGAGAGATTATAAGACGCTCAGTCAATTGTATACTCGCACCTTGCTCTCCAGAAAGGTTATGTTTTCCTTGCAAATATACTGTGTGTGTGTGTGTTATTAGTAATAACATGTGAGTAACACATGCAGGAATCAAACTTTATCACAGTGAAGTACATGCAATACTGATTACAGCCATCAGGACCAATGCGTTTGTGTGATTTGATGTGTGCATGGTGAAATTAAACATTGGCTTATCACATGCAGATATGTTTGTGATGATTATTCTCACAAGTTCCTACAAGCTGAGTCAGATTTGGCATTCCCCGCAAGCTGAGTCAGATTTGGCAGGTCGAAATTATGTTGGGGAGAGATTGTTATCTGCCCTTTTTTGGTTGAGCTGAAAAAAGTTTGCAGATGTTAGAGGACCTACTGCACAGCGAACCCTTCAAAAGCACTGGGTCTCTGGGTGGCAACAGACCCTGTGGTCTGGTATGGAACCTTGACACTTGACCCCTGCTCATGTGGACAGCGGCGGTCAGTCCTGCAGGGTGATGCAGGTTCCACTGTAGTGTCACCCAGGTGCGAGTTTGGGTTTGCAGGGTCGTCTTTGGCCCTTTTCACCTTTGGCCAGTTGGGTACGTGCAGACTACTATGGCTACGTGGATCTGCAGGGAAAAAAACAGTGGTGCGGGATACGCTTCAAATGAGTGCACGTGCTTGCCTGCACCCTCCAGGATTCACAGAGGATGCTTTCATATAATTGGAATTTCCTTTCAATTGGGGATTCCAAAATTGAGAGAATTTTAAAATCTGATTAACACTTAATAATAATAAAAAACAGTATAATTCTTCACAGGATTTTCCCCTAAATAATTACTGAGTGTTCTAAATGCTAAATTCACCTGGCAACAAAACAATGGATGATAAAAAACAAGTGGGCAACAGGAAGGGGTTTATTAGGCTCTACTCACAGGTGCACGCATCTTTTTGATCCATCCATAGAGAGAGAGTTTTACTCAGGAAGTGGAAAGAAATTCACTGTGGCTTTTGAGATTAGAAACGGTTGTAGAATCATCTGTGTCCCACGGCTGTAATTTTAAGACCCGTAAGCAAGCAAGATATAAAGTGGGAAACTTGGCTATTCTCATACTGACAATCATAGCTGGCTAGAAGCTGGTCAGATTTTCAAACTTATTGTCTCAACTCGCAAGAAAAGTATCCAGAATCCAGATTGTGGGTTGTGATGCTGTCACATTCAGAGTTCCCTCACTTAAAAATCAGACCTTATGTTTAGGGCTTAAGTGTGTTTTAGACTTGAGTGTAACAAGCTGTTAATGTAGTCGTCAAAGACAGGTGCTGATGGCAGTGACTGAGGCTAAACGTGGGTCCTGGTGGTTAATGAGTGACTTGTCAAAGCAGAGAAATATAAATGTGAGTTTTGTTCCTGAATGTTTGCATTGAGTGTGAGGGTAATAAATCTAGCAGCGTACGTCAGTCTTACATTTAGACTCAGTTCTGTGGGCCTTTGACAGTTTGTGTGTGTGTGTGTGTGTGTGTGCGTGCACGCACACAAATGGCATCGATAATGTCTTATGACATAGTCTTGAGAGTAGGAAAAATAAACCCAGATGAATGGCCAGCTCATTCCTTTGCTCTGATGATGTGTTTGCTGAATGCATTTAAACTGCTTTATTTAAAACGCTTCTGGCGTACATTGTTTGTGTGGATGTGCTGGAGGGAAAGGACTTCACGGCATCAGACTGTCTGGATTCTCAAAGGCAGCAGTTTGACCGGCGCATACCTGGCTCGGTTCAGATTATTTATTCACATTTTGATCCAGTTTTGTCTGACGGTCCGCACATGCTCTGAAGTGAATTGTACGTCGCTTGGCACGTTCAGACATACTGCACTCTGAAAGGCCTTGCATGTGCAAAATAAAGAGACTTACAGGAGTGGTGTCTGATGTTGAAAAAAAAATGATGAAAAAAAAGCACATGAATGCAAAGCAATCTTACCTGCCTGTGGACCCCACCCGAGAATTGCAAATCGGAATCAAACACCACACACAACGGCTAACTGACATTTGAAAGTATCTGTTTCCTTGCGTTTTTCTGTGACTAATACTTGGCTGACACATTTTGTTTCAAAATTGGGTTTAATTAAAATAAGACCTGTGAGATAATTATGACAGTCTAAAAATAGCCCAGAAAACTGAAATATGTTTCTCTGACTTGTAACAGTGGTTGCATGTTGTCTTGAGTGCAGTCTATTATAGTGGAAGATTCAGCTGTGCCTCTCCTGAAAATCGTGTTGATGTCAGAGA
Organism: Anguilla rostrata; assembly: GCF_018555375.3. NCBI lineage: Eukaryota > Metazoa > Chordata > Actinopteri > Anguilliformes > Anguillidae > Anguilla > Anguilla rostrata. Next base: position 33,940,135 of record NC_057946.1, on the reverse strand, counting down.
CTTTATCATTTCAGGAATACTGTATACCTGTAAAGTTGCTGTGTCTGGCCCAGGCTGAGCTGTTCTTAACAGTTTCCTGTCTTCTCCATCTCCAGGAAAGCTAACGAGGGCCTGGCCTCCATCAGCGAAGATGACCACTCTCCCATTTCAGTCCAACAAATGGCTTACGGTTGGAAATCCCCCTTTTTCTATTTTTTTCTTTTTTTACTGTAGGCTGTTATTACGCAATATGGATTCTTTTTTTAACTGCCCAAATCCTCACTTCTAGCCATTTGAGAGCTGCCTCAAATGTTCTGTGTAGCTTTTTTTTAAAGCCTTCAGAAGTGACATCCCATAATCAGTTGTAAGAGTCGTTATGCTGAGCCGTAAAGCTGGCCAGCTGTTCAGAGCGACACAACTGGGCCAGAGTCACTTTCTCCAAAACAGAGTTTGTCAAGGAGATGGAGTAACCACACTGATATTTTAAATGAAGTGCAGGATTGGATTTGAAAATGATCACAGCCACACATGAATGCTTAAGATGTGTAGAGCTCTAGAACTGCAGGGGAGCGTATGGCAGGAATTTAAATAAAGGAATTAGCTGTGTTTTGATTGGAGAATAGTGTCCGGTTGTTTATGACACATCATTCTGGTGGGCTGTGATTGGTTGTTTTCCCCCTGGCAGTGGCTGGACTCGGGTTTGGGATCATGAGCGGAGCCTTCTCCATAATCAACATCCTGTCGGACACTCTGGGTCCAGGAACCATCGGCATCTTTGGGGACTCGCAGTACTACTTCATCTCCTCAGGTGAAAATGATAAACACACACAAGATCACGCCATACACACACACTTGTGTATATTTGTTTCTTTCTACACCTTTAAAGCAACATGAAAATTTCAGTGCTAGTTTGTACTTGGCAGGATTGTTTGTTTGTTTGCTGAACAGGTTACCCTACAGGGTTGGAGTCCTGATCTATGTGGTCACTTCTGGCACTACAATCTTTACTTCACTCTAGTGCGTTTCTTTTGCACCTCTGCACCTTGAACTAATGCACTTGTTGTATGTCAGTCTGGATGAGAGCGTCTGCTAAATGCCTGTAATGTAATGTAATGAAAATATTACTTGTGTAGACTCAGGTCTTGGTTAATTATTGCTGTTTTGCTGTTCAAATGGGATTCATGTTATTAGTACCGTTCTTTGTTTTATCACCAAATGCAAATGCTATTTTATTGACCCTTTATTAAACCAGGCAACCCCAGTGAGACATATAATATATTTCACTAGGGAGTCCTGGCCAAGAGGGCAACTCGGATATACTGCAGTTACAACTGCAGCAGTGAACTTTTTAAAGTGCTTTTTCTAAGGAAATGGGAGTCATCTCAGGCACGATGCATTCTCTGTGTATGCGGTGCTGATAAACCCTGGTGTCTTATCAAAGATGAGATGGGCAGAAAGCAAGCAGGAGGTTGGGGAGCTAGTCTGTATGGTGGCCGACTGTCTACCCATAAACCCCTGCAAGACTGGGGTGGGGGGGGGGGGGTGGTGGTTCAGTGCCCCATCAGGCCTCTGTCTGTTCTGTGGGCCCATCTCTGTGTGTAATCCTGACTGCTTTCCCTGTCTCAGTGGAAAAATATGGACGGAGTATCAATTGTCTGGTCTCCTTAAAATAGAAGTTTCTACATCATAGAAAAATCTTTTATAAAAATCTTTTAAAAATCTATAATAGCTCCATCTAGTGGCTCTAATGAAACTGAAAAAGAATTTTGCTCATGAGAGTTTAACATTTTCTGTATCTACATTTGTGTTTTGAAAATGTATGCTGGACAGGCTTTAAATGACATCTGTGTCCTCTTGTCTTCTTAAGGCTTTTTTTCATGGTAAATGGACTGCATTTATATAGCACTTTTATCCAAAGCGCTTTACAATTGATGCCTCTCATTCGCCAGAGCAGTTAGGGGTTAAGTGTCTTGCTCAAGGACACTTCGACACGCCCAGAGCAGGGTTTGAACCGGCAACCCTCCGACTGCCAGACAATCGGTCTTACCTCCTGAGCTATGTCGCCCCAGCTGTATGTTCTGTTCGCTGAGTTAATTGCTGTGTTGATCTCATACCTACATTTTGGTATTTAGCAGATGTTCTTATTCAGAGAAACTTTGATCACATGTTTTCATCCAGTCCATTGATGGTTAAGTATACCTTGCTCAAGGGTACAAACTCAGTGGCCCTCCTGGCAATCGAACTTGCTTCCTTTCAGTTACAAGCTCAGTTCCCTAACCATTATACTATACTGCCACTCTAGTGTATTGCCGAGACTAGGAAGTGTCTCTTCCTGTCTATTTTTTTGTCATTCTACACCAATGACCTCTGACCCACTGTGTCTCTCCCCCCCCCCCCCAGCCTGCATGACCCTCGCTGTGACCCTCCTCCACACCTTCTGGGGCGTGGTGTTCTTCGATGGCTGTGAAAGGAAGCGCTGGTGGGCGGTTGCTGTGGTGGTGTGCCTCCACCTGCTGGTGTCTGGACTGGTGAGTCAGCCTGCCCTCTGCTGCCTGACCCCGCCCCCTGCCATCAGACCCCGCCCCTTACTGGGCAGGCTGAGGCTCACAGTCATGCTCTCTTTCTTCTAGAGCAGTGTATGTGGACTCTGGACCTAGGCACCTGCTGTGCATGCTGGTTTTTGATATCCCCTGATCAATGGTCTGCCATAACTGCATGGTTAAACTTACTTTAACACTATGGAGCTTTGGCTTCCACTACCATGTGTTGGCAGTAAACTCCATTCATTTTACACAGATGGCTTCAGGTTTCTGTACTCTAAGCAAAAGGTACCCAACTGATTTCACCTGTTAAGTTTGTAATTGAATCCATTGAAAATGGAACCTCTTATTTTATTATTTTCCATATAGTTCATACAGCACAGTAAATGAAAGCACAAGTTGGTCTGACCAATTGAAATTCCTGGGATGTGAATACGAGACATTTATTTGTTAAGGGCCTACTTAGTTCTGGCATTCTGGCATAATGTGGCTTTAGGAGGATAATTTGTCCTGAAGTCTAATTAAGAACAATTAGTGTCTAATTAAAAACAATGAGCAGCTAATTACAGTACAGATCCTGTTACTATGGCTGTAACAAAAAGTAGTGTACACAGTGGGTCCAGGACCAGGGTTGAGAAACACTGACTATATAATTCTTGACTATATAATTCATCTGGCCTCATTGATCTTACAAACACGGCAAAATGTTTAGATCAGTACCTTTAACAATATGTTTATTTCCTGTTGGACACTCAAATGCTCCATTATAGTTGATTTAACGCTCATTTTGGATCCTTTTCTCTGTATTTTGATTGGTTCATAAGACGAAATGCACTGCAAAAAAAAAAAAACTTAAATGTTTTATTCTTATATTTTGACTCAAAATCTTATTTTTTTCCCTTTCAAGTAGAAAATATTAACATGTTTTAATCTACTTTTTGCTTGACAAATGAAATAGTCTTACCCAATTTCCTAATCACAAAATGAGTAAAACTGTCTCACCTCATTGGCAATTTTATTGTCTTATTTAGCAAAGAAGTAAGAGGTAAGTCTGAATTTTAAGTCTGAAAATAAAACCAACTACTTGTTAAGATTTACTTATTTTTAGGCTTTTGGTCTTCCTCATTATGGGTCAGCCGCTTATTTCCTCCTCCTTTCCTCACTGTAGTCCTTCTTGAACCCCTTCTACTCGGGCTGCCTGCCGCCCGTCTACATAATCACAGCTCTGATGGCTGCCTGGGCCTTCTTCTCCTCTGGTGGAAGTCTCCAGAACCTGAAACACCTCTGGACACGTAAGGCCCTTCTGCTGCTTGCACCGTACTGTACTGCAGTGGGCCCTGGCAAGGCTCACTCACTCTATGCACATATACGTATGAAAGCAATGGTTGTTTTGCCATTTTCATGACAACTGAGATTGCTGTTTGATTAGGCCATTTCTGCCTAGTGCGTGCAAGAAGAAAGCCCACAAGACAAGCCCACCCCTCCCCAAAAAAAAAGTCTTGAAAGCTTTTCCCACCAAGGAAATTTTTTTCAGAAATTACATTTTTTTTGAAAGTGTCTTTGCCTTTGATTTTCTTGCTTTAACACTACAAGTTTACTCTTGTGATAGGAAACTTGGGCAGGTGATTAAAATGATCTACAGTGAGCTTTGTTCAGAAATTTAGTTTTCAGCAGGCAGATTTCATACTAAACATGAACCTTCACATCAGTGAAGTTACTTAAAAAATTGTTTTGTACGTAATAACAAAATGCACAAAACATCCTAATATTAACTACTGAACCTTGAGCTCACTGAGGCAATATTGAATCAGGGCCTTTGGCATGCAAGTGGCCCTGTGAAAAACTACAGAAAACCTTCCTTGGCTTCCATGGTACCTCAAACCAAATGGTATAAATCATTGTCAGAATACCCACTTTATATGAGTGACGAGTCATGTCTGCTGCAAACAGCTTGAGGCCGCTGTCTCTCACTGTATGCTGGTGATAATGTTTGACAGATGCGTTCCTGTCAGAATCTGAAAGCATGCCGCTGTGGGCCATGCGATGCTGTGAATTTTAATCCAAGTTCTTGACCGGCCTCAGGCAGGATTGGGTGAAATGCCCCTCCGGCCCGGGTAAAGTTTGTCTCTAGTAGAGTTCACTTTTAGAGGTCCTCAAAATCACTGCATTTCCTTTGCTGGAGGTGCAGTTTTAGCCACCCCAGGCCGAACAAGAACTCCTTCATCAGATGAAAAGCAGCTTTTAAGCTCTGTACTCGTGACCTTGTGTAAATGGCGTGTCCGAAGCCCGTGTCGAGAGCTGACGCAAGCGTGCGTGTTTCCGCAGGCGGAAGAAACGACGTGGACTCCTCCTAACTCCTCCACCCAGGATGAGGGAGGATGACTGCCCTCTCCGTGGCTGACCTGGAGCTCTATGCCGCCCAGTGGCGGAAGCGCATCCCATAATTCTCCTCTGGTGGAGGCGGACAGGACCAAAAAGAAAAAGTCCGACATGGTGCCGTTTTTCTCCCAGGTCCACCCGGGGAACACAGCTAACGGCTAACCCTTCGTTTTGTGAATGCTCTGTATATAGCCTGATTCTCTTTGTTTTTGTTCCTTTTGCTTTGTCTTAAGCATGCACTTGTGAGTGAGATCGTTTAAAAAGGCAACCTTTTTAATTTTTTTATTTGTTAACATAGTTCATTTTTTATTGATTTAACAGTTGCCCTTTCCCCTATTTTAACATTGTTTTTTAATTCCAGTCTTAATCCTAGAAAAGAAAGCTGTGGCTCTCCTATTGGTCAGCATTGTTCAGCCTGAGGAAGGCTATTGGCCCAATGGAAAGTACTTATTGTTGGAATGGCAAGGGATACTTCCAAAAAAAACAGATGTTGAAATTTAATGAGTTATAAGTTCTGGGTTGCACCCAAAACAAGTGATCAGTATACCAAAGTAGTAATGGTAATGAACTGATAAGTGAGCTCTGTGCATCTGACAAGGAATGTTTGACTATAAAGTTTAAAAAAAAAACGTTTTCCTTTGAAAGTAACACATTGTGGTTTACATCCACAGTTAGTTGACAGAATACCAAAGGGGTAATGGTTATTTACCAAATTTGATTAACCATTGTTCTTGCTCAAAAAAAAGAGAGGCCCACTTTAAAGCTTTCCCACTAAAGGTGCTTTTTCTTCTGTTTATGAGTATATTTGTGAATAATTTCACCATAGCATAGGATTTTTAATTTGTTTTATTTTTCTTGCTTTTGAATTCTGTCAGGGATCTTTCCTCCAGACAGTTCTGTGACACTGGGATTCCAGTCAGTTTCCATAGAAAGATCTGGAAAAATAGAGGGGGTAGATTCTGGATAAAAAGAGGGCTTAGATAAAAACCTTTTTTCTAACTCTCGTCTTTTTCAGCATTATTCATCAGATTTTTCCGAAAAAATGTATTTCGTAATTTAAGTATGATGCATTTCCATTTCCCTTTAAGTGTGTTGTTGCATTGTAAAGTGCATTGATGGACTTTGAAACGTTTATGTACAGTACATCCAAAATGTATTTTTCTTATGCAAATGAATATTTTCTTTTTTTTGTATAGCTGTGCTATCAAACCATTGACTAGGTGCAAAAGGAAAGTACAGACTCTAACCTACTCTGGAGTTAAGGAGTGCTCTGTAGCCACACTGCCACACTGTTTGTCCTTTTTGGCATTGAGTGATTTAAAACATGCTGTGGTTTTCCCAAGAACAGACAGAGCGGCAAAACTGTTTTAACTCCTGTCTTTATTTTTAAAACACAATGGTGCTCTCTCCACCAGCAATGTAGCAGTAGCTTTGTACCTGGTCTTGTGTTCAGTGTCACTAGATACATTTCATGTGTTTGGCAGTGTAATTTTATGTTTACATGTTAGGATGGCGAGAAACCAGGTATTTTAAGCGTTTCTCCAAAAATGTTTTTTTTACTCCTTTTAAACCAGTCTGTATTGTCATGACAAGTGCTTAAATGTGTACCCCTCTCTCTGCTCCAGGCCCCAACAGATAAAAATCCTGTTTGACCCAGTTTTATTTCACAAGTATGGAACTACATTGCCACCTCTGATGTCACAGGTCATTATGATGTCATAGGCCATTATGATGTCATAGGCCCTGGCTAACTCCAGTGTGGGAGATTAGTCCCTCACACATTGCAAAAGCAAAAGCTATCTATTCCAAGGACAGTGCTAAGTTATGTAAACTTGTTTATGCCCCATGTGCCCAAGGCCTCCCAATGGCTTCAATGGAACTGTGTGTCTTGTTAGCCTTGGGTGTGCAGCCAGCCCTCGCACGTGGCAAGTAATGCCGCAGTCCACAAAAGCCCAGGCTTCCTGGCAGAGAGGTGGTGATCTCAACTTTTGACTGAATCTGGAATTCAGTTGCCAGTTTTCCACCCAATTAAGCTAGAAGGCAGCAAGGTTGATTTAGCAGTAGTATTTCGGAAATTTAATTAATGTAATGTCTTTTTATGGTCGTGTGAAGTGGTGGTAGAAGGAAATTTGCCTGGATGCATGTTTGCATATCTGCCAGAGCTTCAGATCACAACAAATGAGTCACTATTCTGACCCGAAGCATGTTAGTGATGATGGGATGCAAAGGGGGCGGAGCCCATCAAAGTTCAGTGATTAAGCTAGGACCCTTCATCAGAGGGGGTTTGCATGTTTGTGATTGAGGAGAGGCCTCCATCAGATCCCGGGTCACCTCATTTAAGCCTCGTTTCCAAACCGCTGAGCGTGAATCAGCAAGAGAGTGAGCAGGAGACCTAAGCCTGGAAGCATGTTCAAACCATGATTGCCACATCCACTTGTACTGCGTTCACAAAGGCTGTGGCCATGCCAGCGCAACACGGCTCTTTAGTTGTGGGTTGTGCTCGCAAAATAAGGGATCAGTATTTTGTTGCATGTGTTTTGTTTTTTTTTTATTTCCAAAAAGACGTGCATCTCATTTTTGTACAGCATTGGAAGGGGACATTTGGACCTCTGGTGTTACCATTATCTGGGCTCATATTTGAATAGATCTCCCTTTGGAGTGCACACTGGGACGTCCCTCCTTGTGCATTGTGATGGCTAAAAAGGGCCACATTCCACGTTCCCCTGGACACGAGGACACAAATCCAGTGCACACTGATTTCTCCTGTTATGTGGAAGCAGTGGTTTTTATGATGTTAATCGAAAGCACTTTAACGCCCGATCTTTACACCCTGCTCCCATGTTCCCTCGACACGGTCAAACAAAAGACTGATTATAGGCGTCCATTGTATTTCTGGGTCATGGTGACCAATGTCCTACTTGGCTTCTCAGTGTATGCTTTCTCCTGTTCTTTGTGGATTGTAGCTGGATTTCACATATGCAGATTCCAGAAGAGGCAGATGTACATTTCTACGTAACTGCACAGACAACTTGTTACCATTTCAAATCAGTTTTGCATAAAATCTCACTGTTGTAATTGGTGCTTTGATTCATAATTGAATTAAGTAAAGATTAAAAACCAGAACCAAAAAAAAAAAACTGCATCTATGATCAAGCCTCTGTACATATTATTTTTATTAAGTGCCAAACTTGGGGTCAAACATCATTTCACAAATATCTTGCATTTTCTAATGATTAAAGGCACCTTTACTGTACAAATGTTCTTATGACTTCTTTATTATTGAATCGCATTGAAGTGGGCTCGTTTGTTTGAGTGTTTAATGCAAGTATGCCATATACAGACTTCTTCCTGTTGTTGGACTGTTTGTATGCCTGTTCAATAGGTTGACAATTCACTTTTTTTTTTTTACAGTGTATTGCCGTACTACCAAAAAAAATATTGGCAGATGTCCTGTAAGACCATGAGGAATTTGAAGGTTAATCCCATTTGGACACCACTGCATAGAGGAGTATGCACTCTGTTATGACCACTCGTTAAGAGTCACAACAAAAGAGGGGAGACCACACGGTAAAGACCACAGATGAGATTTAGAATTGGTTAGTAAATAAAATGGAAAAAGTTTGGATGGATTTTGCATTGTATCCACTGTCTATTGCTTACAATCCCCAGTTGATTGCAAAATATTTATATTTTCCCAATTTTTTCCAGCTGCAAAGTATTAGATTATATTCACTGATGTTAAAGGTGAGATCCAGTATTGACCAAACATATATGATCTGTTGTGTATTAATTTAGACAATTTCCTCATCTGAGTAGGAAATAACATATTGAAGCATGATCACCGTACTTTACTTCCAGAGGATAGACATAACAGATAGATATAACATTGATGCATTTTCTATTAAATGTATTCTTCAGTTTTCTTGATGAATGTCAAAAAAAATGCATTTCCTGGGAATCATTTCTTCCTTTTCACCAAGTACTGATGGATTTCTCATACATTTAAGATTACTCCTACTGTTACAATTTTTAGAGAAAAAGGAGATAAACTTTTTCCATAGAAATTTTATGATTTTCAATGTACATTTTTAATAATGTATATATTATTTCTTCATATTGATCAACAAAAGAGGATCTCATCTTTCTCTTCCATACAAAAATGAATATGTACATATTTTACATTACCTTTTTCAATTTGTATTTTGAGAATTTCAAATAAAACACATCTTGAGACATGCATCTTAAAAATACAGAAGTACACCTTGAGAAATACCTCAAACGTTATTTAGTAGCAAATATGGCCTTGTAGCTAAAAGGTTTGTAGGTTTAATTCCTTGAAAAGGCACTGGTGTTGTACCCATGAACAAGGTACTTATAACTTCAGTTACCTCAATAGATATGATGCTGTATGTATATATAAAAATAACGTGTGAGTCGCTATGGATAAGTATCTGCTAAATGCCTGATTGTAATGTAACAAGCATTTGGGTTAGCACAATCAGCCAAAGTACAAAATTAACATTGACAGTACACACTCAGTTGGTTCAAACAGCAGGGGCCAGACATTATAGCTCTTTACATTCGTACATTTTTATTTATTTATTTTTACCTTGAACCTTACTTTCTATAAAGCCAAAATATCCCTGTTGGATAAGTGTATCCTTGAAAAGTGCATTTAATTTTGTGCAACATGGTATTACATTTATATGCAAGTCACCTTGCGGGATTTAATCATTTATTAACTTGTTTCCTCTGTCATTTTTTTACTGTACTAAAAAAAAAAGACCAAGGCTCTACCTAGTTAATTTAGAAATCAAGTAGGCTTATAGTCCCAGAATCTCTTGCAATTCCCCGACAGACCTCTCTACAACCAAAGATGATTGGTGAGTAAAGAAACCCAAGTTGCTGAACTTTGTATTCGTGCGGATTACAACAGAGGATGCAGTCCCAGCAGAGTTTATCGTGACATCCCTACATAGAAGGTGCTTAAGAAATTGTACTCCTGGAAGAGAGCATTTGGTATTATTGGAGAACGTCTTATTTCTGTGGAAGAAGTTCCGGGATTTCGTTTTTTTTTAAGCCAGAATAAGAGTTCCGGTAAGGCAATATTCTCCACAGCACATTCAACATACAGCATGAGGTAGCTTTTTTCTGTAGCTACGTAGTTCCTGATCTTGGTACGTCGTAGAATCTTTGCAGTTGCTTTATGTGTGGTCATTGGCAAAAGTGGAGCCACTGAAAAGTCATGCAATTCTGAATTCTGTAAACATCTGATATGGCGGTAAGAATTATATCAATTCTTCGTTTAAGACTCATGCCTAAAGTTTATCATTTATTTAGTTTTTACTGCAGAAAGATGAATCAACACAAGCAAATTTAAGATGGCGCCATGGTGGAATTATGTAGCTAACGTAGGCTAGCTAGCTATCCCACCAGCTTGCTTTATGTATTTAAGTGAGTGGTTTAACGTTAGCTACAAAAATGGGGAAGGTATGGCTGGCTAAAGCCTGAAATTAGCTGATATTCACTTATAAAAACACTATACATTAAGTTGTCCAGTGGAGAAATTCTTAACTCTAATAAAGACAACATTACAGAATTGCATTGTAGCTAGCTAGCTAATCACTGTGAAATGTAAACTGCAAACGCTTACCGACAATTTCCGGTCGTCATTCCTGCTAGATGGCTAACTTTTCCTGAGAAACATCACTTCATTTTCGAACGTTAGTAGCTAGTGATATAACTTATTAGTCCGTTTGCAAGGAGCATAGTTAACCTTACACGGGTAGCTAATAACACTAAAGTTCCTTACGGTGGTGAATGCATGCTTACGCGTAATCGGTTATTGGCTAACTTAATCTTCGGTGATGCATAGTTCGGATGATAACACTTGGTTAGCTAAGTGCGTTTAGCCAGCAAATAACAATCTACTTAGCAGGTTTCTCTCATAGCTAAGTTAATATGTAATGTAGCTATGAATTGGCTGAAGAATTTTATCAACGAATCCTTGAATTTTGCCTGTACGCCTTTTGTGTGTTTGGCTTGCTTTCCTTGTCAATGAATTATTTCCCAAACACTGTCCAGACTTATAAAAGAACGGAGGGAATGGACTCATCAAAATCGCCAAGAAGTTCTAAATCTCATCATTCAAGATCACGATCACGATCCAGAGACCGGAAACGTAAGTCAGATTAAACAGCCACACTTGCGATCCTGGGAGACGTATGGTGTCAACGTATTGATCTTAACCATGGGTGCATAGGTATCTCCGGTCCTGGAGAGGGTGGTCTGTGTGCTTTTGTGTTCCAACCTATTAGCCTTGCTTAGCTAATTTTAGATTTCTGGCGGCTCTAGAAACTGTTCGGGCTCACTCTGTGCTTAAGCAAAATGAGCACAATAAAATATTTAGGATACACTTTCAGTTTCCTGCTGTTGCGGGTGCTTACACAAATGTCAGATCTAGATATGGTTGAGCTAGTCTAATTTAAATAATTAAGAGCAGAAGTTGCCACAAAATCCTGAAACGGATAGCCCTTGTTGTGTACACCTGATATAAAACTTTCATTTCTCTGATTGAACTTGTAAGATAGAAGTTAATGATTACAATAACTGTGTGACTTATCATAATATAGTAGCTAACTGCCTCGATTTGTGATTTTTGAACCACCCTGAGAATATAAATGAATACCACCTTGTTGTCAAAGAAGATTTGTCAATCAACAGTGGTCTTTCTTAGTGTTTCCGCATTAGTGATTCATTTTTAGTATCAATTCTTTGCCATTTGTTGCTGCGTTTGATTTTAATTTAGAAGGGCTGCTTCTTTTTTCAGTTGTGTAGTTTCCGATTGATAGTTCTAGCATTAGTTCAACAGTTTCTGGAATATTCTTACTTTCACATTGCATGGCTAAACATTTGTTTGAGGGCTTGTAAGCTTGTCTTGAAGCTCTTGTCTGGAAAGTTCTGCCAGAACACACATTAAAAGTTTGCTTGGCTTTGACAAATGACTGTGTTTGTTTTTTTGTGTCTTTTGAAACTCTTTGTGATAGGTTTATTTTGATGTCTGAAATGAAAATGTCTGAAACAAGGTTTTTGAGGAAGTCTTGTGAATGTGTTTCTTTCGTTTTGTGGTTAGGTGACAAGAAACACAGACAAAGTCGGAGCAGGAGCAAAGAGGTAAATAGTTTAAAATTACTGCAGTAAGACCTTTAAAATGATAATTATAATCAAAATACAATTTGAACCAATGAGGTGTAGCTCGTAGGAAATAATAAGAACAGATACTTCTGGCCTTTATAAGGAGCATGGTTCCACTGTATATTTCCCCCCTCTGTGCAAGAGCACAATTCATTGGGATATCTATTTTTAACAGTAAATGTACAAATGAATGATATTGACATATGCATGTCCTGGAGGATCATGAATTTGTGTTTAGATCCCATGATAACAACTGTATTTTAAGGCATGTTTGAAATGCCATTGCATGAAGAGATGCTCTGAACTGTTTCACAGCTAGGTAGCCATTCAAACTCAAACGTGCCCTGTTTTTGAATGTGTTCACTTCTTGCTCTTCAACTCTGAGCAATACTTTTCTGGTTATTTGAAGCTGTTTGCTAATCCTGCCCCACCATGTTGATTTGAAGTGCAAATCAAATTTTCTTGGTACGACCTGAACATCGGAACTGTTTGATGTGAGAGGGTAATGGAGGTACATTACTCTTCCTGTAAAGGGAGGAGCATGAAGCCTGATTATGTGGGCGCACACTGTGTATTTGTGGGTTTTTACATTCTTTTATTATTTTAATTGTTTTGTTGTTATTTCAGTAGGGTACATGACATTTGTTTTTCTGTCTGATGCCATTTCAAATGGACCTTTCTGTAAAGAGCTTTGAGTATTGTGGAAAGCACCTGACGAATTAAACTTATTGTAATTATTATTATTATTTATACTGAATGAAAATCTGGGGAAGATATACAAATTAATGGACAAATGATCTAGCACTTTATAGTCAACAAACTCAAATTATTTCACCTGTTACAAATTAAAAACTTTGTTCAAAATCTACCAGCTGTTGGTGGTTGTTGATGAAGCCAGTGTAGTAGTATAATGGTTAGGGAACTGGGTTTTAACCCAAAGGTTGAAGGGTCAATTCCCAGGTAGGACGCTGCCATTGTACCCTCGAGCAAGCTTCTAACCTTGCTTCATTATATAGCTAGTTGTTTAAATTGATGCTGTGTAAAAATATAACTTGTGTTAAGTTGCTCTGGAGTCTACTAAACGTGTATTTGCTCTATCCTGAAAGAAAAAAACAGTCTTCCATTTTGACTACACTGAGTGTTAAAACCGAGTGCTTAGTGTCTGTAATGGCATTGTTTCCATTTACCCACTTATTGCTGAACTGCACTTGGTTTGCACAGGTTGTGCAGTATTGGTGAGAGGGTTCTCTTTCTCAGAAGTTGCTGAAGTCTACATGCTTTGGCGGACATTTTAAGGCCTCACACTAACTCTCTTTGTCGTACTATTTTCCTGAAAGAGACAAATTCTTCTCAAAACAGGGTCGGAGGAAGGACTCGGACGACAGACCCTCCAAATCGCGGAAGCCGGAGGAGAGGCAGGAGCAGACGGAGCGGGCTAAGGAGCGGCTTTCCGAGAGCGGAGACGAGCGACATCGGCGGAAAGGCGGAGCCTCGACACGACGCAGGAGCCGCTCCAGGTCACGCTCCCGGGAAAGGTGAGGTGACCCCTCTCCCACCTGGGCAAAGCCCACTGACACCAGTGTGTTCAGGCACGGGATTTTAGTCGATTAATCAGGCAGTGCTGGTTTTGAGACCATGAATATCTCAAAAGTAGGCAGAGGGTTTGGATAAGCTGAAAAAAATCTTTATTTCCTGATGAATATGGAAAAATCATGAAAAGTCCCCTTCTAACTTTCACAGATATATAGTGTGGTTCAGTCTGCATAATGTTGTGGCCTGAAATCACAATGTGTGGAAACTTTATGAGTGGATGGTTATTATTTTATAAATATATGTTTCAGCAAGATGGAGATGATATTCAGATGATACTCATAAAGGCGGTTAAAATGTAAGTGATCAAATTTTAAGACGCAGTTTAATGTTATTTTATGTATTAATGGGAATTGCAGTTTGAGGCTCCTTGAATACTCCCCACACATTCTGAAACCCCAGCAGCACATTTGTTCTTCACACCCTGCTGGGGTGCTGAACATGCAGATATCACAACCTTTAACGCAATCTGAACTGGCTCGCATGGAGTCCTGCGCAGTCCTGCATCACAGAAAGAGTTCTGATGAACGTGTGTGCCCGCGGTTGGATTACAGACACCATCGCAGCAGGAGCAGGGACCGCAAGCGGTCGCGTTCCCGTAGCCGGGAGCGGCGTTCCCGAAGCCGTGACAGGAAGCGGCGGGCGCGGTCCCGCTCCAGGTCCCGCTCCAAACACAGACACAGGAGTCGAAGCCGAAGCAAGAGCAGGTGAGTGCATCTTTGCCTGTAGTGGACCTGCTCAGGGAGAACAACATGGCGGAAGCTTCACCAATCACAGAGTACATTACTACCAATGATTGGAGCAATGCCAGCCGTGATTGGTGGTTACTTTTTAATTACTTCCTGGATAATACCTGGCCGTAAATTTTCCACCTGTCTCTGTCGGTGTTGTTCTGTAGAACCAATCTGCAAGACAGGGCACGCAAAAATGCCATACACTCCAGGCCTAACCCCCAAGGGGAAAAATTTGGCTGAATTTCCATTGGAAATCAATGAAGTGGTCAGTTATAGGTCTTTAAATTAGGACAAAATCATGTAATGTATTAAAAACATTGCAATTTTCAAAATGACAAAAAGCTGCTGAGTTTCTTACTGCACGGCAAACAGATTTAAAAACACGGATTTGCACTTTTATTTATTACCAAGAAGCCTGTGGTTAGCAACAGTTAATGGCACTAGTCCACAAAATGACATTGTTACAATTGCTTCTGCAATTAGTTAATGTTCCCTGTGAATCCATTCATGGTTGGATCATGGTTGGCTAGCTAATGTTAGTCGGCTTTTCACGGTCCTGGATCATAATGTAGTTGGTGGTTCCTTACCGGATGGTTCAATAAGATGGAAGATGATGTCAGGGAATCATACCTCAGGCCACTGAGTTGGATCATTTGTTCACTCTGTAACCACATAAAGACAGCCCTCGGGTCCTGTTTGGTTTATTTTGTTAAAGTACCTATGCTGGACGTTAGGAAACAATGATTCAGTGGAATTTTTCTGACATTACTATAAAATAGCAATGATAGCTAGCTTGATCTCCGATGGGTCCCTATTCAGAACAGGGACAGACGGGGGATTGTTTTCTCCCTCGATGGCTCTGCCTGTGTGCCCATGATGCCTTACTGACTTGATCTATTTTCCTGATCTATTGTCCTCTGTGATTGGTGGAGCTCCCTTCTGTTTTCTGCTGGTAAGGTGACATCACAACTGTTTTATCCCCATTTATTAGCCAATTACTTGGGTTGTGAAATGCTTGCGAATATTGCCCCGTATTTCTGAAAATCCTCTTCAGTTCACTCTCATACAATTGTACAATATAATTTCCCCATTGAATCATTTTTGGGGAGTGGTGGGGAAAGGGGAGAGAAGCCAGTCCATACATTTGAGGGGGTTAATTCCAGACTCTGGCAGCCCGGGGGGTCTCCCTCAGCAGCGTGTCTGAGTGGCGGTTGCGAGGGTGAGGCGCTGAGCGCTCTGCTCTGCTCCCCCGCAGGGAAAGGAGGAAACGGAGCGAGAGGCCCCGAGCATACAGCAGGAGCCGCAGTAGGTCAGTGAGCCCCCTGGTTTTCCAGGGCAGAAACACCGCTATGGACGCCCAGGAGGCCTTAGCCAGAAGGTACTGCAGCTGCTTTAATGAACCGTGAGGCCGAAACTTATTTCTCTCTCTTCACCCGTGGGTACAGTACAGTGTTCGCCCGTCCGGATGTGCGGATCCAGCCGCTCTTTCTTAACCCTTCTGTCCCCCCCCCCCCCCTCCCTCCCCGATCCCTTACCCTTTTCTTCACAAGATTGGAAAGAGCAAAGAAGCTCCAGGAACAGAAGGAGAAGGAGATGTTGGAGGTGCAGAAACGGAGAGCTTGTCGATAGTGAGAAGGACGTGTCTGGTATGGTGCATACCAGCTGAAATATGTCAAGTGGTAGTGGCGTCTGTCTGCCGTATTTTAGGCATCAGCTGAACATAGTCAGAGTGGCCTTTCCCCATCTTTAATCTCACACATTACCACCCCCGTCTTAGTGTACACTTAGTGTAAGACTTTTACTTTTCAGATCGACTAATTTTTATTGCAGAAAACGGTCTCAAAGACACTTTCCGGGGTAGCAGAAAAATAGCAAAAACCAGGCCTGAACCCTAAAATAGCAAGTACATGAGGTAAAAAAACAAAAAAAAAAACCTCAGAAAAACCCTCAAACATCTGATGAGAAACTCCCCAATGGGAAAAAATCTCAGGAGGAACCCAGCTATAGAGGGGGAGCCCATCCTCCACTGGGTAGCCTGGTGTAAAGTAGCAGTAGAATGGATGTAACAGAAATGTGATAAGGGATCTTTCACAGCAAATAAAATGGGTTGAGCAGGGTACAGTTGAGGTTTTTTTTTTACTGTGAATGTGTCTATGATAGTGAACTAATCCGGCTAATTGGTCATTTCAGGCTGTGTCAGCAGTCTGGCGGTGCCTGGCAACCTCCCGGTGCCTGGAAATCTCCCTGTGCCTGGCAATCTCCAGGTGCCCAGCAATCTCCAGGTACCTGCCGGTGTACCAGGACCCGGCAATCTCCAGATGCCCAACAATCTCCAGATGCCCAGCAATATCCAGATGCCGGGCAATCTCCAGATGCCCAACACTCTCCATATGCCCAACAATCTCCAGATGCCCGGCAATCTCCAGATGCCCGGCGGTATGGCGATGCCCAGCGGTATGGCGATGTGCGACGCTGCCGCCACGGTGGCGGCGGGAAGCTCCATCCTGAACATGGCGGCTTTTCTGGCCGCGGGTACGCCGGTGGCGCCCCACATCGCCATGGCGGCTCAGATGGCGGCCCTGCAGGCCAAAGCGCTGGCGGAGACGGGCGCGGCCGTGCCCAGCTTCTATAACCCCTCTGCCGTCAACGCTGTCAAGTTGGCGGAACAGGACAAGAAGAGGAAGATGCTTTGGCAGGGCAAGAAGGAAGGGGTGAGGCGCTCCACATGAGACCGCTGCTCAAAAATATATGGCAGAAAGCCTACACACATCTGTCATAAGCAAGACATAACACTCGTCATAACAGCATCTGTTTTCCAAAACCAATTGAAAGTGGCAAGTTCAAAATGATCACTGCATAGAGACAGTGTTATGACATTGGGCATATAAATAATATATGGTTATTACTGGTCCCGGGACCTGTTATGTAGGCTTTTATGGTGTATAGGTTCAAGTCAGGTGTATCATATTGATAACTTCACAAAGCCTGTTTTTCAGAAAGAGGTTAGTGAGACGATTCTGCCTGCATTAGAACAATGTGGGTAGCATTTGAAAGCTTTGAAATGGGACTAAACTATTTGATTTACTCAGAACTCTTTGTGATGCAGAATGACTTGTACAAAAAATGATTTGAAATGAATTCTGTTTCAGGACAAGTCACAGACAGCTGAGTTGTGGGAGAAACTCAGCTTCGGAAACAAGGACCAAAATACTAAATTCCGCAAGTTGATGGGCATTAAAGTGAGTTTGCGCTTTTGGAGACATTCTCTTTTTTCATATATTATTTAACAAACTGCAAAAAAATCTGTACAGGCATCTATATTTTTCACAAGTTGCTGCAAAATGTAACCCTGCTTGAGACCAGCATGTTATGCTCTTATAGTTCTAACTTTGGACGTGCATTAGGACCAGCTAAGGAACCCTGTTTTACTGAGGCTAAATTAGTATGTAGCATAAACTCTGCCCACAATGTAATATTGCCACGGCTGGGACTCAGAAGCCCACGTTTTGTCTGAAATGCAACTAAATGCCATGTTGCAGTAATGTTATTATATAGCCAAGCCCTAGTTCGAATTCATATTATTTAAACTACTGTAATCTGAATGGTTTTGCTGACAGTAGCAGTGCATCACTGCCAGTAGCAGTGACTATACACGTGGCTCACTATGACCTATCAATGCTTAAGTCTTTGCCAGGAGGTAGGAAGCAACTGCTAGAGTAAATATACACACACACACACAGTTTTAATTAGTGCTGTATTTAAACTGTGTGGAATGCTAGTGACGGCATGTGCTCCTGTTAGCTGTGACCTCTAAATGTGCGTGCTCCTGCTAGCTGTGACCTCTAAACACGCGCGCTCCAGCTAGCTGTGACCTCTAAACACGCGCTCTGGGTAGCTGTGACCTCTAAATGCACACGCTCCTGCTAGCTCTGACCTCTAAACGCGCGTACTCCTGCTCGCAGTGACCTCTAAACACGCACGATGTTGATAGCTGTGACCTAAACGCACGCGCTCCTGCTAGCTCTGACCTCTAAACGCGCATGCTCCTGCTAGCTCTGACCTCTAAATGCGCGTACTCCTGCTAGCCGTGACCTCTAAACACGCGTGCTCCTGCTAGTTGTGACCTGTAAGCGCGCACTCCTGCTAGCTGTGACCTCTAAACGCGCACAGTCCTGCTAGTTGTGACCAGTAAGTGCGCACTCCTGCTAGCTGTGACCTTTAAACGCGCGCTCCTGCTAGCTGTGACCTCTAAACGCGCTCGCCATCTTTGTGCCAGGAGGAGGGCGGCGAAGCCGCGGGCCTGATGGACGAGGAGAGCCTGAAGACCCTGAGGCAGCAGGAGGAGATGTTCCGGAACCTGGACGTGCAGTACGAGATGGCCCGGTCACAGACGCACACTCAGCGGGGCATGGGACTGGGCTTTTCCTCTTCCTTCGCCTCGCGGGGGATGGACACGTTATGAGCCGCCGCCGCCACTGCCCTCGCCCACTCCCCGCACACTCTCGTCCCCTCTCTCTCTCTCTGCGTAGCTTCACCACAGTGCTGAAAAGTGTTCCAAGAGCTGTTTTTATTTTTTTTGTTGTAGTCGACAAGCTTGCATGGATGTTGCACTGAGTATAATTTATTAAGAGAAAAAAAAAACAAAAACAAAGCATTTGTACATTACTTTTTGTAGATAGTGGAGTGCTAACCATAACTGGATTCTGTATGTCATCAGAATTACGCAGGGTGTTTAAACGGACGTGGAGGGGGAGAGGGCAGCCTGGGGAAATTACATTACAGTTAAACCCCTCCCCCATTATTGTACACTATTGTTTCCTTTTTTTGAACACCTGGCTTTTAAATGGTGGAATTATACATTAATTGCCAGGACAATAGAGGATAATTAAAAAATACTCCAATGTACTGACAGAGACTGATGCAGAACTGCAGAAAACTGTGTACACGATCGCTGTGTTCATTTTGCAGAAGATCGTGGGTTGTGTAACTTGTAATACCACTGTTAGTAATCTTACCTTTATGTGGTCAATGAAAAACACAAACTGACAACAATAATTTGCTATGTATATTTATGTTCACATAATGAACACAATCACAAATCTGTTTATAATGGCCAAGAATCAAACCAGCGGCTGTCACGACCCGGCTATGATCAGTGTTGTCCATTTAAACAAACCCGTTTACGCTTATTGGAATTTTGTTTCCTGGAATTGTATTGAACGTTGGTGTACTGTAATCGGATTAGAGGAAACCCTGGTTAAACTCCAATGTGTCGAACTGATCTTATTTTCTGAAAGCTATTCTCCTCTGACGTGGCTTTTAGAACAGCCAATAAATGGTACAATTAAAGGGCTTTTCTCACAGAGCTTTTGTAATGTGAAGTGAAGAGCAACATGTCAAGCCTTAAAGTTCTCTCACGGAAGTGATATCTAACCCTTAGCCAAGCAGGTTTTTTGGGGCATTTTCTCATTAGACTAATTTCAGCAGCCATACAGTTCTGCAAAAATGAGCGGAACAATGTTTCCTCTCTGCTTGGGTGAATTCATACTCTGCTGTGCTGGACTGCTGGTTTTTGGGTTTTAAAAAAAATCTGCAGCCAATTTGGGTCTTGGAAACAGGGTGTGATGAGTCTTCAGCCAAACTGAGCAAGCACTCTGGCTAACAAACTGGTTACCTGCGTCACTTGAGCGCTGAAACGCACGCACAAAAAAACCCAGCAGAAGCTGCAGTCCTCTAGGACCGGAGTTGGAGTTCCCTGCTCTACTTGCATATGAGGCTGGAGTAGAGGACGTGCGCCACGCCGGTGATGAGGTTGTGGTTGGCGAACTCCAGGATGAGGAGCAGGATGGGATACTCGCTCTGGCGCTTCCACAGGGCCGAGGCCTCGTCCAGGCCCATCCAGCTGAGCAGCAGTACCCTCATGGCCTCGGGGAACAGCTCCCCCGCCAGCTCCTCGGCCGGCGGCAGGTCCGTGATGCGCTCGATGTGCCGCACCTTGAAGCCCTCCACCTGCCGGCTGATGCAGGCGTTGGCGGCGTGGAACTGCCGGCCCAGCCAGCCGCCAACGGCCCGGAGCAGGGGGCTGGAGTAGACGGAGTCCCCTGCCCCGGGACCTGGCCCCTGGGTCCGCAGGAGCCCCGACACCGCGTCGGCCAGCGCCTCCTCATCCAGGCCCTGTGCCACAAATCTCTCCGCGTGGTCCATCAGAAGGAGGATGGCCTCCTGCTGTTCCTTCCCTAAGTGGAGTTCGGAGTCATTCAAAGCCTTCTCCAAGCTTGCGAGTTTTTTGAAGACGAGGCGGAGGTGGTCCGGCCGAACGGCCGAGTCGCCGTCGGCAGGGCAGCAGTAGTCATGGTCGGCGGTGGACTTGCCGTCGGTAGGGGGCGTGTCCTCCTCGCGGGCTGCATCGGGCACCTCTGCCGGCTGAGGTAAATCCAGACGTGTCCCTTTGGTGATCTGAGATCTCAGCTTGTGAAGCGTTTCTCTGTCGTACATCGCTACAATCTCTTCGGGCTGAGGGGCGTCCAGTTGGGTGCTCAGGTCATAGCACACGTTCAGGGGGCCGTCGTTTATTCGCGACTTCCATAGCTCCTGTAGGACGTGAGAGAAAAACGGTTGAAATAAGTTAATGGGTGCTGGGTGAACGGTACGGGTAATGGCTAAATAAGTAGGCCTGAGTGTGGCCTTTGTCATTGAGTGAAGCTGCTGGGTGGGGATAGGATTTTGACTTTCCTGGATCTTTTCTAAGATAATAAAACAAAGATATTTGTGATGTATCCTAACTGGTAGAAAATGGAGAGGAGGTCCACCAATCACTGAGTATGTTGATACAATCAATAGAACAATGCTGATGGTCTCTGGTGGATGCTTTCAGGCTAATACCCACAGGGAGTCTAGGCTGACATTCACCAGCCTCTTAACTACTAGCAAGCTAGATGTACAAATAGTTATTGTACATATATGTATCTGAAATGTTGGCAGGTTCCAACATGCAGCAAGACTGGGTGTTACCTGAAATGACTCCAGCACAAAGAGTTGCTCTTGTTTGTTGTACAGTTCAAAGGCCACCCTAAAGAGACCTTGGATGCTGTAGAACCACAGACTGCTGCTGGCTGTGGGAAGCCTCAGTCCGTGAAACCGGAATTCTGTGGAGGCACAACACACTGGAGGTAGAGTTCAGAAGCCCATGTGTTCATTCATTATGAATGATCTAAGTTATGCCTTACCTGAGGAAAACGCAAGCTTTGTTGCCAACCCTTTTTTGGCAAACTTGGCATGGTATCTCGGATGATTCTCTGTCCTAATAGCGGTTTTTGAGAACAGGTCGGCACCCAGAAAAAGAGGTACCATAGTCTCCTGAAATAAGATCAAACACTTGTGTAAGTTTTATGACCAGTGGTGTGGTATGTCCTGAAATAATTGTTCAAATTATAATCTGTAACTGATCCCATGTAACAATTCAGGACACTGTCGAGGTAGGTTAATTTACAACCGATAGTTCAGGTTTTCCAAGAAACTTTAATGAAGGTACAAACCTCAGCACTGCCACTGTCGCAAATTTTGAACGAGCTGGAACCAGCAAGGTACAAGAAACGAATTCTTCTCTCGCCGCTTTCCCAATGAGGTAGATATACAGAAGTCATCTTTGGCGTTGACATGCTTAGACTGGGCTAGCCTTGCAGCTGACACGTAACGTTGGTACCAAATTACAGGTGGTGCCTGCATATGTCACACCACTTTCCGAACATGTTCATTAAAACCTGTTAAATGTGTGTTAAGTTACTATTTGTTAGCTGTGTGTTAGGTATTGAGAAAAATATTAGCTAGACTACATTTTCTGTTAGCAACATAGCAAGCCAACAAGCTAACATTTGTACACGAACAGACTTGGTAACTAGCTAGCTACACTGAGCAGCACTACACAGTGCTAGCTAGCTAACTTTCCCGGCATATTACCGATTTTAGAAATTACATCAGGCTAGCTAACGTTGCATGTAGAGCCAAAATATGTTCAAGTCAAACGAAGACAAATAAAACATAAATCGTACAACATAACAGTGCATAACTATAAACGTTAGATTATCTTGTA
This sequence comes from Anguilla rostrata, assembly GCF_018555375.3. NCBI lineage: Eukaryota > Metazoa > Chordata > Actinopteri > Anguilliformes > Anguillidae > Anguilla > Anguilla rostrata. The sequence goes on along the minus strand of NC_057946.1, from coordinate 33,917,630 downwards.
AACTCATAAGGCACCACTGTTGGCATTACGAGAGGGTGGGCATGATAACTCCAGTTGAAATCTCTCAACCAATCCTTGATTTCTCTTGGTTACCTCCGACCCTGTGAACTATGACCTCAACGCTGTCAAGTACGGGAAGTGACTTTTCGGAGTTTTATTTTTTTAAGGAATAGAACGTATATAGGGCGTATATTTTGTATAGAGCATATATATTTTAGCACAGGGCGTATATATACATGCATGTGAGTTTTTAAAAACGGTAATGACCACTAATTCGTAGTGTATGTTACTAATAAATTCACCTAGCTGGACCACAAACCCGCCTCAAGGAACATTAAAAAAGATTTCAAAAGGCTTGTGAAATTCAATACCAGCCATTGCTCTGGTTCCTGTACCAAAATAACCATGTGGATTAAAAGGCACGGTCTTGTTTGCGACGTCCAAATTGATAGGCTTATTACTGAATTTTGCCCATATTGTGTTCCTAGAGATTTTCCGGTTCTTGTATTAGAGTCGTCTGATCCATAGCAATAGATATACTATCATTCATACTGTATGACGACCGCAGGTTTTGACTACAAATTATGTGTATTTAATGGGATACCTGGACACTTGGTACTTGTTTGCATTTGAGGTGTGACCTTGGGTGTGACTATTTTTCTACAGTCTATGGGTGTGACTCACTGAATGGTGTGGCCAGGGTGTGACTGATTCCAAGGCAGTATGATATTCTTGGTACTTCTTGGCCACATGGAGGCACTATAGTAACAGCACGTCCCAGCTCAAATCAACCTTGCTGGACCTATCTCAGTGGGACAACCGAAAGCATTCAGGATGCTGCCTCTACGCTGTTTATTTTTTTTTGTTTGTCTGTTTTGTTTTTAACTTCTCCAAATAGAGTTTAAGGAGAACAAGTAAAACAAGGAAGGAAAAAACTATAGTATGAACAACGCACATACTTAATTTCTTACGTTATTCCCATTTCCAAGCAGAAAGTCATGGGAGGACAATGTGGAACATTTAAAGCAACCAATCAGCATCTAATGAAAAGCTGTCATAAATTTCTTAATGGGAACGTCAAGAGCTAAATTCTAAATTGTTCAGTGTTAATATTTACAGTTTGGAAAGGGTAGATTTAGATTGCAAACCCCTTTCTACAAGAATTTTTAACTGATAGACCATTTTATGCTGCTCACTGTTATGCACAGTAATTGTGGTTTGCGCTGTAGACATGCTACAAGAACACCTCTGAATAAGCACTGGATAAACACTAATGATCACACATGTAAACATTGTATTCTTTTGTTCTTAGTTTGTTGGGCAGTTAAACCTAATTCTTGAGAGATGTCATTGCAGGTGGTAGTTTTGAAGAAAACAAACTGTTTTGTTTATACAAAACTGGAAATACCAGTATCCTTAAATAGGTAGTAAAACTAATGGTACTATAAGAGGATTTATAGCAGAAAACTTTTAGCTCCCCGTCAGTTTTTCTTTTTTGTGTTGCCACTATTAAGTGTGAATAAAGAATGTAATGCAAATGTAAAGCATATCCTTTGAATATGTGAAGTATAAACTGAATGCCAATATGATAAGTCGAATTATCAGTCTTCCCAAAAAAAGAGCAGCTATATGCATGGAATTTTAGGGCATTCCTAAGTTTTATAGATTCTAATAAATTACAAGGGGGAAAAAGTAATGGACAGCACTCAGCTTTGAACCACACAAGGCTTTGACACTGTGTAGTCACAATTGAAGAGGTGCACTTATGCCCAGTGCTTTGCTGGTCATTTCCAGTTTTGTTTCAGAAACTTGGAAGTATGCCCTTGGGTGAATGGTTCCATATGAAAAGCATCATTTGACTGGTGACAGGGAACGCTTTGAATGCCTCTCCTGAATTGCACAAATTGGACAAGCTTTGCATGCAGCAGCAGCCGTGGAATTGAATTTATACATAACGTATGCAAAGGGGATGCTTTACATTGTACTTTACATTATGTAACATTTTATTCACGTGATTTCAAATCCCCCCCCCCACCAAAAAAAAAACCAAACAAACAAAGAAACATTTAGAACTGTTTTAAATGCCATTTCGGAAACGTGATTCTCTACATACATCTCTTCAGCGACGGTAAGACTCTCGTCCAATACAAAGCTATTTGTCTATAGCATACACTTAATGAAGGTAATCGCATTTCAGTATAATTTTAAATTTCTGTTTAACTACTGGCACTTTCATATTTTTTACGCAAATGACGTGGTCCAAAAGATACTGCCAACTACAATAGCTACCCAGCCAGGACGAGCGGAGAGAAACAAACAGATCAGGAAGACGATGACGTAATCGCGCAGCCAAGTCGGCATCTGAGAAGGCGTTGTGTGCGAAAACCGCTAGCAACCTATCCACAGACAGAGTAGAGCTCAAAGCCTGGGATTATAGGGTGGGTGCGATATCGCTGTACTTCTTTTTGGAGATATTTCACAGTTATAATCCAGGTAAGATGCAATCACTTCTGTGGCATAGCAAGATACATCATCTGAATAATTATTTTGATGTAACGCAAAATATTACGTTGTCAAATTGGATCTAAATCCGAAAAATAAGTAGGTAGCAAGCCTATTGCTACGACAGCTAGCCAGACACTTGGGTAAAAACAGTCAATATCATCTCTACGCGATCAAAAATGTTAATGTCTGCTGATAGTGTGTTACTGGGCTCTGATTCAGCTTCGAGTCGATGGAAAATATCATTAAGAGGTTTAAGAGACAGAAGCAATTTCACACCGCTAGGGTGTGGAGTGGAGGAATTCGGTGGCTTGTCTCTCCTTATCCAGCTAGCTACTGAAGCTGGAAAGCGTAGGTGTGTGTTCGGTTGTGACATGACGCTGTTGGCTTCGAAGACCTGCCACTCCAGCAAAAAAACCTGTGGCATTTATGTGTTTTTCAAAGATTGTAATGTTACCTGATGACTAATTTTGAGTACGCAACTTTAATGTAATGTTGCCTTCGCTCGTAAGGTGTAGCTGTGCAAATTGTCTGACCAAGAAGAGCGCCGGGCTAGTTGTCGCTGATCAGATCAGCGATGGCCACATAAAAACTGCTAAATAAGTCTAGCAAACATCATCTGCTTAGAAAGAGGTAATGGTATCTAACCATGGTCGCCAACAGACGAGTGTTGTTTCTTTCAAATGTATACCATTTGCTACGCATGAAAAATGCCCTGCCTGTCACCTCCACGCTGACGGTATTCAAAAATGTGTCAAATCCGGCTGAGAGTGACACATGAGAGGATTTGCAGTAGGCTACTGATAATACGGAGCCCCAAAGTGACCATCCTTGTTTGCACTTATCAATCGCAAATTAATAGCTCGTTAGTGATACATGCTACTGCATTAAATTCGTATTTATTGAATGTTCATAACTTTAGGAACAGCCACAGTGTTGAAAGATGAATGAGTTCGTGTTGCACACTTGAATTATTCATTTTATTGTCTGTTTATTACGGTGTATCTATATTTTTAGAGAGTACAGATTATTGAGAAAAAAAACACGCACGGACGCATGCACTCAAGCACGCACGCACGGGCGCACACACACTGTCATAGGCTGTGTTGACATCGATTGTTTGAATAATGGGCTTTTATTCTTTTATTTGCAAGATTGAACGATCAATCCTGTCTGTGTCGTTTGGCATGGTGATTCCATTTTTGGCTTCTTTGTTCCTTGTTCTGCTTATGCAACAAGTAGCTTTGCTTGTGTATTGAATGGACAAAGGTAGAGGATACTCTGGACAACTGGTCATGTGATAATTAATTCCTATTTTTCTTGTTGCCATCCATCTCTTATTTCTGGTCTGGTTGGTTTGTGACCGGACCTTGACTGAAATATTAAGAGCAACAGTCAGATAATCTTGGTTGCGTGAATAAAGATGCCTTGAATAAAGAGGCAAGAATGCCTTGGTAAACTGTGTGGTGAATAATTCCTCATAACATGGAAATTATTTTTTAAAGGAGCTGAATTCTACCAGATAATGGGTGTCCCATCACACCGCATAATATTAGATAACTTTTTTTCTGTTTGTGTTTTTAATATGATATTTTCGTAGTTGGCAGGCAGTTAAGGTGTCTCATGGTAGCTGCCACGGTGTTATTATAACTGTAGCCCTGCGTAATTTCCGCCTCTGTTGTCAGAATTCTCCCACATATCATCTTGCTTGTCGGTAGCCTGTGCGGGGTCCGTGAGAGGTATAGCTCTCTGGGTATCCCTTTCGCTGCATTCATCTCACTGTCTCACAAACCTGATACTTGTCAATGCATTTTCCTGTTCAAGATCCAGGAGCAAAGCAGCTAGTGCACTGGGCATGGGGGGGATTTACTCCGACTGTTCGCCACCGAAATTCATGCATTCAGCCAAAGCAAGTCTTAAACAGGTGTCTGTGCTGGACTCTGCTCAGTTCTGACATGTGCAGTAGTTGAAATGGAGTTGCTCTGGCACCGGCGAAAGGAAATTCATCTAGCCTAATACCCCATTCTTTGTGATGACATCACATGCCACCTCTGGATTGCTGTACTAAGTCACATAATGAGGTAATGGTGCAGCACTGTGTGAAATTGTGGGGCTTAAAATGACTCCACTGTCCTGCCAGTGTGCAACAAGCAACCTATTTTACTTGTGCTTTGCCCACACAGTTCTCAGGCTGCCATTGGCAAGGGAGACACCTAGTGTGATGAGGAGATTTTGGCCTCTGCTTGCACTGAATGTAGTATGGGCTAGAGACAGGGGCCCTGTATCCCTGGGCCCACCGTGAGGCGATAAATTCTCTTGCTTATGAAAAAAAATGCACGCACGCACGCACGCACGCACGCACATGTGCACACACACACAGATACAATAATTAGAATTTCCTTGCAATGTGTTTGTGTAGAAAAAGAAATAAGATTATGAAAAAGCTCTGGCTAGCAATCTGCTAGGCCGTGAAGGAGAAAAACCACCGGATGGGCTGGCACCAAAACACAACAAAAAAAGGAACTCCTGAGGCCTGGGCATCCCAGTCTTTCAAGTCCGTGAGCCCAGGCAAATCCAATCAACTTAGGTAATGCCAATCAGGTCTCAGGCAGGACAGACTAAACCCAAGGGAGAAACAGACAGCAATAACAACATTTCTTGGGATTCAGGATTAGTTTTCTCTGAATTCTGTACTTTGTGGTTTCCGGTTTCTGGTTTCAGTATTTTCTCAGTTGTTCTCCTGTTGATTAGAACCAGCGCCGGGGCTGCAGATGGATCTGGGAACTGACTTACTAATGAAATAGAAGAGTCTTCTAATCCATAACGGCGGTGCAGGCTACATTTTTACATGTAATCCAAATGCAGCTGGCCTTCACAGAAGCCCTTCAGGTGAAGTACTTTGCTCAAGGCTTCCCACCTGGGAACTGAACGTACATATTTTGAGTTACACGCACAGTTCCCTCACCCTTATACTGCATCACCCACCTTACTGTTTATATCCTAGAGGTGACGTAAAAGACATTTTTTAAAGAGAATTTTTAGACTCCCAGTGAAAATCAGCAGCTGGTGCAGAAGGCGCGTTAACACACAGAGGAACCATTGAGCAGCATCTGCAGATGCCAGCCAGTGACCGAACAGGAGCGCTTTCCCAGGCGGCGGTGCCAGAGAAGACCGGCTGGGACACAAGGCCTCGGGTCTGTGGACACTGTCAGGGCCCTTACCCAGCTCAGCGGCCGTATGCACTTACAGAACTGACTCCCAGTACGTCCAATAAGGTGATTGTTTTTGGGCCTGTTTGGAAATAGGCCTTCCTGGAGTTTGATTCAGCACGTAGCATCTTCTGGAAAGATTGATGGTAGTTCTAATGGACATTCAGTGCTTAAAAGTCCCTGGGCACTCCGTGGTAGCAGCTTGCCCATTTAATTGGCCTGGTCCTATGGGGCCCATGAGAAGCACTGTATTAATAATGACGTGTTCTGCGGTTAGCTTCGGCATGCATGTCTAACAACAATAAAGCACAGCGGATAGTAATGGAGAATATAGGGCTAATATAATTATAAGAGAATGTTTTTAAAAATCTTTTTTAACCCCCAATTTTAAACCTTCAGTCATGCTCACGCTGCAAGGGTTGAAGGGACCTCTGCTGTTGACATGGGAGAGCACAGACAAAAACATGGTCCCCTCTGAAGCGGCAGATGCTTGCGCAAGTTTGCTCCACGGGCAGCTCAGCAGATGAACTTGCGGGTGCCCAGTCAGCCATCGGGGGCGGGGGGGCGGGCGGTTGGGGGGTTGGAGCACAGCTTGAAGCTGTCACGCTAGCAGGCTGAAACCCGTCTGTTCCCGGGCAACGCGAGAGCCACTTTTGCTCTGCCATGCTGGGTTGGCTGCCGTAGTCTGTGCTGCCAAGGTCCAGCTTCAGTACGGGACCAAGGGGTTCCGGGTTCGATTCCCGGTCCGGGTCCTCTCTGTGTGTGGAGTTTGCATGCGCTCCCTGTGTGGATTTTCCTCCAGGTACTCCAGTATGCTCACAGACCCAAATACATGCATGTCAGGTTAGATACTGTACTCCTGCCATTGCCCTTGACCAGGACACTAGCCTGAGAACTGGAGCTGGTCCCCGGGCACTACACTGTGGCTGCCCACTGCTTCTATGTAGCTGGCATGGGTCAAATGCAGAGGACAAATGACCCCACAGGGTCAGTAAAGTATAGCTTAGCCATGGGGCTCATACATATCTATATTTTTAGATTCAGTAGATGCACGCACACTGTACAGAAATAGTGTACACGTAACTAAAAAGAGTGGTTGAAAGGAAAGGTGGACATATGATTCTACTGGGGAAAGTACAGTACTGTAAGCACCGCACTCTGGGCCTTCAGCATCCAAAATCTCTGCCATTACACTGCAGTTCCTGAATGTGGGCGGTTCATAAACTGGTCAGCAGTGCTCCTGATGAATGAGGATCTTTCAGATGGTTTTCAGAACAGTTTACGTCAGAAACGTCTCTTTCTGTGTCAAGCGGGAAACAAAAGAGGGAGCTGGGCTCATGTCTGGGATACTGAACGGTCCCCAGTCATTCTCCAGCTCGGGACAAATAGGGCGTTTCAACTTCCAGCTGTGAAGTTTGACCTGACGGGGTTGTTCTCAAAGTTTTGAAAACATGAAAATATTTCTACTAGCCTATATGTCTACTGGATGGAATTGATGTATGCATCCAATGAGTTTATTTTTCTCACATTGTTGCTCTTTGTTAAACTTAATTACGCAAAGTTATTTTGTTGAGTGGCGTGTTTAACAGCAGAGATCTTTTAGAAACACCGTTCACACTGCCTAATTAATGGATTGTTGTGGCCTGTCTTGGTAAGCATTCTGAAAAGAGCATAGTCACAAAGCTGTTACAGTACTGGCACAAAATTTTTTTACAGACATCATTCTTTTTAACTACCTTGTTAGCAAGTTATTGTAGACAGAGAGAGAGTTGGTGTTTGCTATCATACAGGAGAAATGCTGGCACAGTACTTTTGTATCTAACTACTTCTTAGAACAGACACAATACTGATACATTTTATACCTACAATATTTAGCCTAAGTGAAAGCAAACATCTAATTCTCTAAATTTAAATGAAATATCATCTTTTTCAGTTTGTTTACTGCCTCTTCTCTCATGGATTGATGTTAATGTGGGAAAACCTGCCCATAAGAATTTCAGTCGATCAGGGTTGCAACATTTGGCGAGCATTTCTGCCATTTTGTTGAACGGGGTCAAGTTAACCACTGGGTCAAGTCAATCAGACCTTTGCCATGTTGTGCAATGAGAGAGCGTTAATGTCCTCCAGCAATTTCCTAAGCTCCGTTAATGCACCAGTGCTGGGCTTAATCTCCATATCCATCTGCACAACCCGAGAATAAACTAGGCCTATACGGTGAACGGTTCTCTCCAGCGGAATGCTCAGTTTCCCATCTGGCTTGGCATGGTTCAGGAGGCAGTGTTAAGTAGAGGCAGAGAGGTATAAATGTAGTCGGGGGGTGGGGGGGGGGGGGGTGGGGGGGTGTGTGTTCAGTTTGAAACAGCTCTCAGGTGTTTCTTCTTTTGTTCTGAGGAACCCAGGTGATCTCGTCCAGATACACAACCTGATCACTTACATTGATTGGTTGTTGTCCGTTGTGTCAGGTTTCCTGCAGGTTTGCTAGCTTTACCACCTGTCATGTGGCCCAGGAGGACCTTACATGGCAAAACAAAGTAGAACTGTGAAACCGCAGCAGGAATTCAGCACTGTTTGAGGGTTTGGGTGGCCTCGTTTTAGAAGGACATAAGCCTTCAGCCAGCTGCATGCTTGGACCAGGACCGCGTTTGTGTGGTGAGCGGCACGTGATCTTTAGCCATCCTAGTGAGTAGACTAATTGCAAATTGGTTCCACAAATTGGTGTCTCCTACAGAATAATGCTTGTGACTGCACTGTGCCATTTCTGCTTTACCTGGTTTAGAGGAGGTATTAGTTACCAATGCCACTTCTAGTAGCAGCCTTGTTCTTGCATGATTTCTTTGTGAAGAAATGAAGAAGTGAAGGCTTCTTGTTGATGGTACTACAAGTTGTTATTAACAATGACTGCAATATATGGTATTAACAGCTGGTGACATAAGAGAGTCACGGCAGCGTTCCATACTGATGTGCTTGGCCCGATTGTAGGTTTGGGGACTTATGAGTTGCACAGTTTTTGGGTTCAGTTTCATTCCCAATTTAGTCAATTCAAAAGACAAATTGAAAGTTCAGTTCACAAATTGAAATTATTAGGCTATAGAATTTGATGGGCTTTTTCCAATTCATGAATTTGATTTCATTTCATTTTGTGAACTGACTGAATTGAAAATGGATCCATCATGCACCAAAAGAGCAGGACATGAGATGGTGTGTTTGTCATCTCTTCGGCCTGCGCGTCCTCTGCCAGGATGGATCCCTGGAATATTGGTACAGGAGCCTTGCCAACTCTTGGTGTGGATCATGTGACTGGTGCACCCCAAGGACAAATAACAACTCAGAGCTATGGAATGCCTTTGTAAGGGGGTGGGGGTGATCCAGCTGACCACGCCTTTTATTCTGGGTTATAAAGTCCCGCCGCTTCTTCGTGCTGCTCCGGTGAAGTCAGCGGCGAAGGCGGGCCATGCCCGGGTGGCACATCTTAGCGTCGCCAGGCAACAAGAGCCATTTGCATTCCAGAGCAGCTGTACCGCTGGAGCAGAGCCCGCTCGGTCTGAGGCCCCGACGACTTCGCTAGCTCAGAATTAGCGGCTCGTGCCCTCGTCGCTCCGGGTTACAGCCCAGGCGTTCGCGTCAGGTGTAAGCCGCCGGGCTGGCTGCGATGGCCCCGCCTCCGTGTCGGCTTCGGTAACGTTTGGCGGGTGCCAGGCTCTCCAGGATCCCGCTGATTTATCTGCTTGTTGTGATCGGAGAAGCCTGGATCTGGGCCAAGGAGGCGCCGATAGTGGTCCCCTGTGTGAGTGCCCTGGATTCTTTCGTGGTAGTCAAGGCAACAGTTTGAGCGCAGTTGACTTCCAGGAGGTAGTTATAGCTTAATGAGGCCCGTGGCTGCCTGGCTAATGCTACAGTTATCCAGCGTAAACTCTCTGGCCTACCTGCACATCTTGAAGACAGATAGACACTGTTGAGACCAGGTAGGCCACGGGAGGCGGTACCGTTTACCGTGGGGAGGGGAAAGAAAAAGCAAACGTACAGTAGTTGTCACAGTGGTCGTTCGTGGGAAGTGGTGCTGAGTGGTGGCCAAGGCAAAAATGCCTTGTTGTGGTCTGCTTGGTAATATTGACTGGTGGTCAGATCAGCTTTGTGAGATCTTGCTATGAGCTCTGAAAATGGCCGTCTGTGGATTCTTGGTTTAAGGGCTGGCAGGACCCCTGTTGGATGGATCCAGAGTGAGATAAACGGCAGTGGAGTGTAAATGCTGCGGACGGCACCTTTCCCTCATATCCCCAGGCTCTGGGATTCAAAGCTGGCTGTTTATGAATTAGCTTATTGCTGCCTTGATTTCCTCCAGCTACTCTCACTTCTTCACATAGTCACAAAACATGCCAAGTTTGAGTGGCACCTCAGAAACTGTGTGTGTGTGTGTGCATGTGCATGTACGTACACGTGCGTGCGTGTGTGTGCGTGTGTGGGTAAAAATGATAAAGAGGGTTGGGTGGAGGAGCAGAGTTGTAGTCTGAAGAGGCAAGTCTGTGTTGGAAGATGGTCAACGTCATCTGCTGTTCTGGCCGCTTTGAGAAGCTCATTCCACCTCCAGGGGGCCAAAGCAGATAGCAGATGTGACATCACCACTACCTGCACAGTGACCTGGCCTCAGAGTGGCTAGACTGCAGGTGCTTTTCTCACCTGCTTTTATCTCTCTCTCTCTCTCCCTCTCTCTCTCCCCCAGGGTCTTGCTTTGAGGTGCACCATTTTGTTTCCGTTTTGCTCTTTGTTGGATCTCTTTAACCCCGCCCCCTGCAATAGGAGCGTGGGGCAGGCGGGCGGCCGATGTTTAGGGAGGGTCAGCCCCCCTCCTGACGTTCGTGGACTCCTCTGCGCTCAGAAGGGAGGGTAACCATGAGCACCCCCAAACCCAGCGGCCTGAAGGCCCCCAGCAAGATCGGCAGGCCGGCGGGGGCAGCCACCAAAACCTCCCCCCCCTCCGGTAAGAGCCTGAAGCAGCACTGCATTCACACTGCTCACAATCAGGGGTAATACAACCAGGATAGCAACGACACAGGAAAACAGAGGAGCTCCACCAATCAAGGAGAGTTTTGGTAACATGGAACAAGACCAATGGTGATTGGTTGATACTTTCTGGCTCCACTCGCAGGATCCCTGGAGGTTTCTTGGTGTGGCCAGAAGCTGTCCACCAATTACAGTACCATTAGTGGTGTTTTATCTGTTAGTATTGTCGTGCTCTGTGATTGGTGGAGAGCCCCTCACCTGACTGACACATCTCTCCTGTCCCAGTTTTATCATCTGTGCTACTGAATAAAGGGCATTGAACTGGTGTAGAGTTTTTGTGATTTAGTGTATGCACAGCAGGGTGCAGAACGAGGAAGGATCCCCATTTCAGGGCTTCGGCTCTTATATTGCTTCAGTAGGCCCAGCCATTTATTTGTTCTGACATCATTCATTAGCTATGAGCTCCAGCTGCAGGCTGCTCGTGTGTGTCCCTGGGGGAAAGCGTTAGCACTCTGTCACAGGAGTGAACCAGCCCGGGTGTGTGCAGCCGTTCAGGAAACTGAGCCAGGCTAACTGGACGGAACTCAAACCGGCGCACACAGGGAGCTCCTCCAGGACCAGAGCTGTGTGCCCCTGCTGTCAGGTCACATAAATGAACTCAGGCCTTAGCTGAAACGGAAACCGGTGGATATAGCTGAGGGAACGCTGCACCAAACAGCCAGCCGGCCTCTACACAAGATATCTTTGGAGGACAAAGTTTTTTTTTTACTGGAGTCAATCGAACAGTTCTCGATACTCAGAGACATTTCCCATCTACAGTGAACAGAGTGTGTGGGTATTGCTGTTCTGTTCATTCCAGCTGCTGCTCTTTAGCCCTGTAATTTTAACTTTCACACCCCAGACTCCTATTTGTTTATTAGCTTCAGTGAATACTTTTTTTTATTTAAAAAGAGAGCAGGACAGTCCACCCTCCTTTTGTATTTTTTTTGCTTTATTCAGATGTAGATGTAGAAAGCAGAGACGGTAACAGATAGAGAAGGCAGCACAGCAGCGAAAGTGCTGGAGATCACGTATGGCTCCAGAGTCAGGCTGCCCTACGGTCTGCACCACATGGCTCACCCCCTCCAGTGCTTTTAAACACAGTGTGTGACCTGACCCATTTAAGGTGTAAATATGTGATCGGAATATTCTTAACTGAACATTCTAATGATGATGTAATGGTCACTGCTGATGAATGAAAGCAGTGGAGTTCTAGAACGCTGACTTAGAATTTTGAAAAAGGCATTATGAACTAACCTTTGTTTTTATCCCTCTTCCTCATTCCCCCCTGCAGCCCTGCCAAAGCCTGCCCCGGCTGAGAAGCTGCCCCCCAGTCCCGCGACCGCGGAGGGCCAGGGGGCAGAAGAGGTCTTCCAGGTGGGGGAGCGCGTGTGGGTTAACGGGAACAAGCCCGGCTTCGTGCGTTTCGTGGGGGAGACCCAGTTCGCTCCCGGCCAGTGGGCGGGCATCGTCCTGGACGACCCCATCGGGAAGAACGACGGCTCGGTGGCGGGCGTGCGCTACTTCCAGTGCGAGGACCAGCGGGGGATCTTCACCCGGCCCTCCAAGCTGTCCCGCGCCCCCGTGCCCGAAAGCGAGGCCAACGGGGCCCGGACGGCCTCCGCCTCGCAGGCCAGCACCCCCACCTCCAACACGCCGGCCACGTCCACCGGCGCGCCGCCCGCCTCCAAGAAGACCGCGCCCGCCAATACCGCCACCGCCACGGCGCCTACCGGCAGCAACCTGGCCCGGACCACCAGCGAGTCCATGTCCAACCTCTCAGACGTGGGCTCGGCCAAAAAGGGCGAGCGGGAGCTGAAGATAGGGGACCGGGTGCTGGTAAGACCCGCCCGTCCTCACACACAACGCCTCTGGCGGCCATCTTGTTTTTCAGAGTGCTGACAGACAGAGTGCTCACATTTATGCCTGAGGGAGACTGCGGCAGGAACACATTTTACTGTGCAAATTTAAGGGAGGTGCCAGCCACTGCTGAATAGGAAAAAACTATTCCTTTTGTCCTTTGAGAATAGAATTTTGCTAATTGTATATATGCTATTTTTGTATTATGAATATTTATATATAAATAACTCAGTAGTTGGTAATCTACATTTGTCAAAATATTCCTCTTTGCATATACTGTATATTCAAAAAACAATATAGACCAAAATAAAAATGCCTTTTTTGTCTGTTTTTACAGATATAACACCACAGAAAATGAAAATGACAAAATATAAAAAAGGTTTCGTTTAAAATAACTATGATAAATATTTATAACTAGTTTTACATTCTATGAAACTAGGGTAGTAATAGATGCTACAGAATATCTGAAAATTTGCATATTGTACCCAAAACCACAAATTCACAAATTGTGGTCTCTGGCCTTGAGGGAAAACATCTACAAACCGGTTCCGTGGTCTACATTAGAGCAGCTCATTAACTTCTGCAGCATGGCGCCACAGTTTGCACTCATTAAAAGCTCACCACCAGAGCTCTTTTGAATTTTTTACATGGTTTTTCTTCAAAGGGAAAGGCGAGATGAAGGAATACACCTTCCCAAAATGAAAATTCAGCTCCAGACAGGGTTAGATAGCTCAGTGCCTGTGTGTGAATACCATAATGAAACCTTCACTGTGTATTAAAGGTATACACAGTAGACAGCACTGGCAAAGAGCACATGGGTCTGTAAGGAGGTCTTTTAAAATTATGATGTGCTAATTTTCCTCAGAAGCTCATTAATACTGATGAAATATCAGTTTAATCCTCGTCACCAACTTTAACTGTTACTATATTTTAACGTTATACTCTCCTGTCCTGTCATACCCCATTGAGTAATAGTGTACAGTTATAGGTAAAGTCATATCCCACATGGCCTACTTTCCCCCAATCCATAACGTGCCTGTTATTACTCTAAACAATGAGCGATATGATGTACATATCAGAATCTGTCCTAGGGAATAATGCAGGATGTTCCTGGTTTGGACGTGTGCTGCCCCTCCCCCTCCCCCTCGACACCTGTCCCAAATGCCCAAATCCATTCCTTGTCCCACAGAGGAGGCCCAGCGTTACTGAGTATTACTGGCTTTATGGGGAAGAGTTGTTCCTGTCCTTACTCAGGCTTTATTTAGGTCATTGTGGCCAGTGTGAGTCTCTGTCCCACTGTGGTTAAGCTCTGAGGAATTTGGATGGCACCCTGTACCCTGGGGCAGAGGGGCCTCTGTACGCCCCCTACAGCCGACTTCCTGCAACTGTCTCCGTGCTAGCAACTCTACAGTCAACAATGCTCATTCAACCATGACATTGTTCATTATCAATCAGTCGATTGAATTTTAGTCCTATAGAGCATTTTACAAAGGTTTTGTCGCAATATGGTTCACAGATAACTTTAGCTTAAACCCACACAGAGCAAGTGACAGGGAAAATCTCCCTGCAAGACTCAGTAGGGGTGCCCGTCCTCCTCTTGGTTGGTTCATAAGTACAAAATAATTCCATTTCAGACCGGTTGCAGAAAAATCCCGAGGTGGCTCCACTGGACTGGAATAACTTAACTGAACCTTTTTTTGTGGTGTACTAAGACTGGGTCTCACCCTGCAAGCTCGGTCGTCTCTAATCAGATGAAGGTTTTCCTGCCTGAAGGAGCCCCTCTCTCGGCCAGTCAGGAAATGCCGCAGTGTGAACTGCAGATGGTCTGGGGTGAAAAAACCAACAAGCAAGCAACTGGCGTGCACTGCGCAGTACGCAGCCAACCAATGAGAACGATCTGTGGAGCGCAGCTCTGTCTGGAACGCTGACCACACCCTCTTTCAGGAATTCAGCTTATAATGGAGAGCGATACTGGGATAACGTCATGTGTTGTTTGTTAATGTTAATGAATCAAATTTAGTCCCTCTCTCTCTCTCTTGCTCTCTTTCTCTCCCAGAGAGAAATGGCATTTTGTATTATTTTGATAAATTACGGTTTAGCCACACAAGTTGTACTTTATCATAGTTCAAATACTTCATATAAACTGTTGTTACAATGAATGTTGTATTGCAGAAATAGTGTTGGTCTGTGATGTGTGGCTGGTTGGCTGTGATTGGCTGTCTGATGACAGTGCTGTTCTTCCTCCCACAGGTAGGGGGCACTAAGGCGGGGGCTGTGCGTTTCCTGGGCGTGACAGACTTTGCCAAGGGGGAGTGGTGTGGCGTGGAGCTGGACGAGCCCCTGGGCAAGAATGATGGAGCAGTGGCGGGAGCCAGGTACTACTACTTACGAAACGGCCCTGCTCCCCTGTCCCTGTGACTGGAATAACATTCCCATTTTGGCATCTGGCAGACGCTATTATCCAGACCGACCCATATAAGTGCACACAAAACGGACAGTTTAATTATAAAAAAAGACCAGCAGCAACATATAAACCAAATGATTAAAACATTTTTTTTAATGCAATATGTTTTGCTTGGTCAGAATTCTGCACAATATTTTGGAGGTACAACATTATTTTCTTTCTTCTTGCTGTTTTTTTACCCCTTTGGCTGCAGGTACTTCCAGTGCCAGCCCAAGTACGGCCTCTTCGCCCCCGTGCACAAGGTGACCCGCATCGGCTTCCCCTCCACCACGCCGGCCAAGGCCAAGACCAAGGGGCGCAAGTCGGGGGCCAGCCTCAAACGCAGCCCCAGCGCCTCCTCCATCAGCTCCCTCAGCTCCCTCGCCTCCTCCGTGGGCGGCAAGCCCAGCCGCTCCGGCCTGGTGAGACCCTGCTCCCCTCCCGCGACCTCACTTCCTGTCGCCCAACTCCGTTCCTGTCGGGGACCTGGCCCCTCCCGTGACCTCACTTCCTGTCGGAGACCTGTCCCCTCCCTGTTTCTTATGACCGTGTTTCCCTCTCACACAGTACAGCACTAAGTTCCTTACGCTCCTGCATTCCTTACATTCCGTTCTGCTTCTTCACTACAGGAAGCTTCTGTTTGCCAACGGAAGCTTCCGGCGCTACGTTAACAGTTCTACAGTCCAGATCAGCCATTGCCACAGTGCTGTACTTGGTCGCACTGTTTAATTCAGTTTTAGAAGATGCATCAGTGCTTCATTGTTAATAGTAGGGAGACCACTTTCACCCATGTTAGGAGTGTTGTTAAGAGTTAGAGTCCCGCCATTATGGTAATATTCTTATTTCAGCATGCTGGTATCGGTGTTGTGTAAGTGTTTCCCACTCTGCTCCCTGCAGTGTGGCATTCACCTATTTAATCCAGGTCCTTAATTTGCCCTAAGTACCTTAAGGGGAACAAATCCAAGAGTAGACCTCTTGAGCAGCCATATGCCATGGTTATAGCCCTGAGTTTTTTGTTGATTTCTTCCTTTAACCTGTAGTTCCATCCTCCATGTACCAAGAGAGACTGTTCTTAAGCCACTTGTTCAAAAATAAATACATTGCAGTATGCCTTACACATTTCAGTTAGTCATTCACAGAGACTTTCACCCTTGCAACAATGAGCTCTTCAGTTGGTCCTTAATCATGTAACTGGTCACATTTCTCTGACTGCTGTACCACTGGTTTCAGCAGTTAGAGTGCTTACAGTGACACCTTGGGGATAAATCTTGAACTGGAGGCTAACTGTTTCTCAGGTCACGGGTTTAGGAAAACCTCATAGCTTTAGACATAGGGGTTAGGAAGCTGTTGCAGGTAGATTTTTATGTTTCATTGTTGACTTTATTCATGGGATGCTGTATTAACTGATTTAGCTCTAATTGCTGTTGCATCTTGATCGTTTATTCTTTTATCAATGGATTGTAAAGTGTTTGGTCATCGCTACCTGACGAGCGGAACGTTGCAGTAAAAGCGGTGTGGAACTCAACGTGTAAATCTGCTGCGATTGAAAACGAACAGCAAACGCGTGTCTTTCAGCCCTGACCCGCTCTCTCTCCCTGCGCCCCCCCCCCCCCCGAACCCCCCCAGCTGACGGAGACGTCCTCCCGCTACGCGCGGAAGATCTCGGGCACCACCGCCCTGCAGGAGGCGCTGAAGGAGAAGCAGCAGCACATCGAGCAGCTCCTGGCCGAGCGGGACGTGGAGCGGGCGGAGGTGGCCCGCACCACCAACCACATGGGCAAGGTGGAGCAGGAGCTCAGCCTGATGAGGGAGAGCCAGGAGCAGGTGAGGGGCCCAAAACCTCGCAGCTTCACCTGACAGCCAGCACAGCAAGGAAAAACGCAGAGAAAAATGAAAGCGCTCCCTTGAGCTCGACATTAAAGGATTAAAGTTCATGGCAGAGCCTTTCGCTTCAGGCTCCCTAAACATTGGACTCTTCCTCTGCTTCAAGGGTGAAGCATAAACTCTTTAAAGCCTTAAATCTGAGACTCAACTGATCTCACCTTTTTTGACTTTCGGTCAGCACCTGTCCCCTTATGATCAAAATTTATACCAAATTGATTTTAGTTGACATTAACAATGCGATTTGACAGCTGTTTACTCAGCCGTTTTTTTTTGTTTTACCTCACTTTTTACTGCAGTTTTTCAAGGCTCTCTGTCCCTCTCTCTCTCTTACTGTCTGTCTCTCCCTGTCCCCCCCGCCCTTAGTACGTGCTGGAGATGGAGGCTAAGATGGACCAGCTGCGCATGCTGGTGGAGACGGCTGACAAGGAGAAGGTGGAGCTGCTGAACCAGCTGGAGGAGGAGAAGAGGTGGGCGGAGGCAGGGGTGGGGGCAGGGAGGCAGTTATTAAAGGTTTGGGGGCATTAAGGTAAAGGAGCATTAGACAAGAAGGGTGCTGAAGTGAAGGGGGTCGGTCTAGAAGATAGACACGATGGCCTTGTAGACTAGAGCATAGAGGAACAGGAGGTATCCCCTCCCATCCCCAGCCATTATATCACTTTATTTTTGATATTAATGACATCTTTATGCTTCTATGTTTTTGTTTTTTTGTTTTTAGGGCTTTCTATGGATGTAATATGTATATATTCAGGGTTGTATTTTGTTTCTTGGTTAGCATGATTAACTTGCATTTGTGCTTTTGTGATGTGGCATCTGTACTAGCTTGTCTGGAAGCAGCTCTTATAAATCAGATGAATTCACTTACGTACTCTTACACCAGTCTCCCTGGATAAAAGCAACTGCTAATGTAATGTGATGTAAGGTAATGTGATGCAGTGTAATGTAATGTGATGTAAGGTAATGTGATGCAGTGTAATGTAATGTGCTATAAGGTAATGTACTGGATTCAATGTGCTCTGTTCCTCTGGCAGGAAAGTGGAGGACCTTCAGTTCACTGTGGAGGAAGCTTGCATTACCAAAGGTGACTTAGAGGTACAGAGACCCTCTCTTCCACGAATGTGCACACACTTGGGTGCACGTGCACACACACAGACACATGCACACACACAGAAGTTGTTTCATTTTCTTCGTAACCCAATTCATATAATAGAAATAATGTTTAAAGCTTTACCTGGGTCCTTCTTTGAGGTCTCAGAAATACTTTATAGACCATAGCGATAAAACCTCAGAGCATTTGGTCCTAATGTTTCCTCTTTAAGTCATCAAGCCAGTCTGTGTATTGTGGAAAACGATTAGCAACCCGTAATGATAACAAGCACAAGTTTGACGAGGTGTTCACTAATTGAAGGTAGGTTCCGTACAGAATAATGGTATCTGGATTGTCATTTTTTCATTTGAATTGATTGTGAATTATGAAGTAGAATGCATTCACATAATGCAGGGCTCATGTGGAACAGCTACAGAGTGGTAAACATACAATGAATGGACTTCCACCCTACAGGCACACCAGAGGTAAATTCAGAGTGTCACGTGATGCAAAAATGTAGATTTTGGTCTGAAGTACCAAGAGAAACCGTGACACACTGTCTGAAGAACCTGCAAATTAGTCAGCAGCAGCCATGACATGGCCTTTCATGACACCTGCACTCAACACCACATGAGCGGTAGTCTGGATCAGTAGTCTGAATGGCAGCAGAGAGAACCAGGAGACCCAAGTCCTGCTGTTTTGTTTGAGTTCCCAAAGCAGCCCGCATTGATATGGAGCGCCCTGGTCCAGAGGGTGTTTCTGAAGGGCTGGCCTGGCTTACTGTATGCTGAATCTCTGTGAGGTCATAGGACTGTTTCATGCAATGGTGAGACAATGAGATGGCTTCCATTGAGGATGATGCGTTTTAGGCTCAGTTGCAGTAGTAGAGGACGCAGTCACACATTCTTAAGGCTCTGTGTTACCTTCTTCTTCTCTGTGTCTTAACCACAGGAGGCTCCAGCTGGTGACAGGGGTTTCTTTGCTCAGAGTACAGATTGTCCATTGGCATAGCATTGTCCTTGGCCATGCCCTTGAATTAATTTTCAGAAGATGCAGGAAATTGGAGAGTTTACATAATTGGGAGTCAGAACTATCAGTGTGTTAAGAGCACTGAGAAACTGAGTTTGTCCCAGTTTGCAGTTTTTCTGTGACATTTCCAGTCTCTCGATGGGCCCAATACCTGTCACATTTAATGATTGCTGAAAACGTAAGAAAGTGGATATAAATCAGATTTTTCTGAATATGATTTGAATCACATCTGATGGTAATCTAGGCTGGATTCCCGCCAAAATCGGATCTGAATGTAAGCTGTTCAGCTGGTGACGTCTCCTGTCATTAAACGACTACTGACAAACCAACATCCCATAATAAACAGAGAGCTGGTTGTCCGGTCAGATGGAACAATGAGTGAAAATAGAAATCTCAGTGTTAGCGCTCAACATTGGATATACAGCACATTAAAAATCAAGTGTACTCAGACGACCACATATATAGGACACACAGAATTCACATATTCCAGCTGCATTGGATGTGAGTGTAAACAGTGCCTATTGTGTAAGTCTAAAGCATCTATAATGTGGCTTTATTTGGTGTTCATTATGACATCACAGGCAGTGTTTTACTGGCTGTTAGCCACCAGGTTCTAACACAGGTGCTATCAAAGACATACATACCAAATACTACACTGACTCTGCTACGCTAACTGGACACTATTTCCCAGCATCCACTTCCACTCTCACCATTATTAATGGTATGCATGTTGTCTTTCACCAGAAAAAAATCTAAACTTCAGAAGTTTTTTGTGATAATAATAGTAATAATAATAATAATAACAATCATAATGCAGTATGTGTTTTAAACCTTTGAATGAAAGTGATGCACATTTCCCTCTCATGGTATCAGCTTCACCCATGTGACCAGGACGCAGAGCACGTCTGCCACCGTTCTGCACACCTCCATCCAACAGCTCTCCGCCGCCTTTTTCCTCTGTTCAGATTTGATTTCATCGACAATTTCATCATTATTTGTTTGAACGGCTTCTGTGGGTCTGTGGTATTTTGTTTGCCATCTGTTAACTAAAAAAAGGAAAATCAAATTTAATTCGTACAGCCCATTTTAAGTCACGACACACTTCACAGGATACACCAGCCTAAATCTAAACCGTCAGTTAAACCAGGCCAAAGGGTAAGACAGAACTGCCTGGATGGGGTAGAGGAAGGGAGAATTGGGAGAACCTGGAGTCAGCAGGGGGAGCCCATCCTTTTCAGGCCGGCTCCGGGTGTGGGTTCATGGGGACTAACACGGTCAGGTTTATTGCCTGTCCCTCTGATCCAGTGATCTTCATGCCTGGTCCTGGAGAGCCGCAGGGTCTGCTGGGGTTTGTTGTTACTCGGCACTTAATTGATCAGCTAGAGCAGTCGATTACACAGTTAACTCACCTCGCCTTGTTCTGAATCGGTCTACATGGGTCTGAATTGGTTGTTGGTATTAAGGTGAAAACAAAAACCAGCCGACCCTGTGGGTCTACAGGACCAGGAGTGAAGATCACCAGCCTGATCAGGTGATGACTGGTTGTGTGAAAGCAGTTGGAGGTGGTGTTGCTGGGGTGGTGGGGGGCTGTGGGCGGGGTGGTGGGGGCTGGGTAGCAGGCTCAGATGTGGTTTGCGACTCAGGACAGGTGTCCCGTCAGTGGGAGAGGGGAAAGGAGAAACCAGAGCAGGGATTTAGGGCAGAACGGTGGGGCAGCAGACAACGGCACAGAGAGGAGATGCAGCAGATGAGCAGCCTGAGTCTCCCACAGTGATATACAGCTACTGGGACAGGGACAGACTGCAGAGGCATTTACACAGACATGAGGAAGACGAGAAACCCATCAACCCTTCAAGTGGCTGCCTCTAAAACAGCTTGTTTTTTAATAATCATGTCTGAAATTTTGTCAGTGGTGTTTTCTGTTCTCAAGAGCATTTGCATTTCTATTGACCCAAGTCTTAGTGTTACTGCCTTGCTAGTGTCCCATATCCTAATTTACCGCCTGTCCTGAATGGGTGGTCTCGGTCACCTCTTCTTTTTCTTTTATCCATTCGCTCATCCTTTCGTTCCTGCCCATTCCCGCTGTCGGCACTTTTGCCGATGTTCTGCTTTTACGCGCGCTTCCATTTCATGCACAGTGTGGCTGCACTGCCCGTGCTCCTGCTGTCACTCAAACGAAACCCTAACCGCCCCGCCCTCCATTCCACCCCCCTCCTCCTCCTCCTCCTCCCTCCTGTCCCTCTCATCTCCATCTCTTTTGCTTAACCCCTCCCACATCCATCCCAAACTCCACCTCCCCTCACCACCAAACTCCTCCCCCCACCTCATCTCAGTGTCCACTCATGGACGGTGCTCTCGGCATGGCCTGCATGAGGCTCCTCCCCCTTGCCCCTCCCCCCTGGGCGGCGTCGGGCTGGCATGTGACGGTGGCACTGGTGTGTTCTCTTCCTTCTCCCTTCTCCACTAACAGACGCAGACCATACTGGAGCATGCCCGCATAAAGGAACTCGAACAGAGCCTCCTCTTTGAAAAGACCAAAGCTGACAAACTCCAGAGGGAGTTAGAAGACACTAGGGTAATGGAACCTCATCCTCACGGGCGGGGCCACGGACCCAGTGCTGCCCCTTTACCTGGGAAACTGACAGTTGCAAAAATAAAAAAAATAAATCTTTGAAAATGTACAATTTTAATCCTTAAAATATAGTTTTAAAAGGCTTGGAAAATAGGTGGTTGTTTTGATTGGAAGGGCTGCACTTAAGTCGTGAAGATCTTCAGGGGTATTCAAAAATACGGTGTTAAGTGCGATTGCTCATTTTTACAGCCTGGTGATGTCATTGTGAATTAATCTTTCCGGAGAAGTCGAGTGTGTGATTGGCTATGGCCCAAGCATTTATGGATGTAAAATATTGCTTTAATTCTCTGTGCTGAGCTTGTAGCAGTGGCTGTAATTTCTATGGATTGAGGAAAAGTAAAGAACATTTTCAGAAACGGCCAATAACATCCACTCTCAATGTCACATGAAAGGCTCAAAGGGCTTCTCCAAACAGGCCCAAAGCCGTCCCTCAGAGTCATACAGGACGTAATGGAGGTAATATTAGCTGACTAGATTTTATAATGGCTTCCTCCAGATGCTTATTATTTTCCCCTGGTCTTGGCCACTATTGCCCTGCTCTACTGTAGATGCTACGATCTCCACTTTGACCCACAGCCACCACCCCTCTCACCCCTCTCTGACCCCCCCTTTTCCCTTGGCTTTCCTTTCTACAATCCCCTGATCCTGTCTACCTCCCTGTCCCAGTCCCCTCTATACCTCCCATCCACTCTTACTCCAGACAAGAATAGACTGTAATTCTAAAATCTAATTTTTGAAAGGATGCCATGTTTAACTTTGTTGTGGAGATAAGGCTCCCCTTCTTCATTATTGAGCTGCATAAATGAAGTCCCCCTTACAGTGTAGGCAGGTTCCAAAGCAGGCTTATCAAGAGTAGGTTAGCCGTTTCCTTATGGTCTGCCTGGGAGCCCCCTGCTGTCCTGATCTGGTATTGCATGACACTCTGTAGTACACGGTCAAACAGCCCTTCTGTTTCTGTGTAAGAAGCCCAGACAGCAAACATGCAATGCCCACTAACTGCCTGCTAGCGGCCCACAGTCGGCACGGTTGTCGGTCCACCAGCCTTTTCCATTTTGCCGCAATGGGTGTCCACTAGCGGACAGTTGAGGTGATGAGTCAAGATGAGGATCAGCTGTTAAAAGAATGAAAAGCAGTTGGCGAATGGGGCCAGCACACTGCTGTAGTGCTGAACACTGGTGGGCCAACAGCTGGCACCGATGGCGGTTTGCCAGGTACTTACCTGTTGGGAGCCCTGGTCAGGCCTTCCCGGGTGGCTATTGACTGAGCGGTTCACTGTCCTGTAGGTAGCCACTGTCTCTGAGAAGTCGCGGATCATGGAGCTGGAGCGGGAGCTGTCCCAGCAGGCCGAGGAGATGGCGGGACTGCGGCTGCGGCTGGACGAGCCGCCGCCGGGCCCGGGGCCGGGGTCGGGGGGGTCGCCCGGGCCTCTCCTGGAGGAGCTGGGGGCCCTGAGGGAGCGGCTGGAGGCCCAGAGCGCGGAGCACCGGGCCGAGGTCGCCGCCCTGAGGGACCGGCTGGAGGCGGGCGAGAGGGCGCACGGGCAAGAGCTGGCCCTCCTGCGGGCCGGCGGCGGCGCCGGGTCGACCGAGCCCAGGGGCGAGGCGGGCGAGGTGGAGGAGCTGAGGGCCCGTCTGCGGGAGGCGGCGGAGGAGAAGGAGCGTCTGGAGGAGGCGCTGCGAGGGAGCCTGGAGCGCACAGAGGAGCAGCACCTGGTGGAGATGGAGGACGTGCTGGGCAAGCTGCACTCCTCCGAGATGAAGGTAAAGGGGGCGGAGCAGCTGTGGGGGCTAGGGGCGGTGCTAGAGCTGGGGGAGGTTCAAGAGGCGGAGCAGCTTTGGGAGCTAGGGGAGGGGCAAGGGGAGGGGCCAGGTGAGAGGTAGTGCAGCACCCAGGAGCTGCAGTGCTGTGTAAATCAGCCAGCCTTTGGGCAAAAGCCCTGTCCTTCTGGCACGATGGGTCCATTTCTCCCATTCTCACATGTCCATCCATTTTGTCTGCTTCATTTGTCAAGTTCCTCCTTAGTCTCAGGCTGTGACCATTTTTACATCACCTTCCTTCATTTGAATGCACTGCTCACCACATTTTGGTTTCAGATGACATTTCTGTTTTAGTATCTTTTTACTTTTTCCACATTGTTCTGTTCATTTATGATTTTTTCCCCCCACATTTCACTTCCAAACATTGTCACCCACATTACACCCCAGGTCAGTGAGTTGACCAAAGAACTTGAGAGCAAGTTCCAGAAGGTTCTGTCCCTGCAGCAGAGCCTGGACTCTGCAGAGCAGTACAGGGCCTCGCTGGGGGAGGAGCTGGAGAGCGTGGTAAGTTTTGGGGTGAGTGTGGATCTGTTGGAGGGGGCGAGGGTGTTAGGCTTCATTCAGTAAACCCACTCATTATATCTTTAAAGAGCAGGTTTTTTAGGATGTTTTTTCAAAATTCTAAGTCAGTGTTCTAGAACTCCATTGCTTTCAGTCGCCAGTTGTGATTGTTACATCAGCATTAGAATGTTCAGTTTACAAAATTCTAATCACATATTTGTGTTCTTACACCTTAAAGAGTTAATTAACCTCATTTGTAATTAAGGTAAGGGGATTAGACTGGATTTAATACTGTAGGTATGTAGCCATGTGAATAATTACAGTAGTTGAAACTGTAGAATAATCTGGAACTCTTCCCAGAGTGTAAATGACCTGCCATGTATCTGGGTTCAACACCCAGCATCAAATCATGCTTTAGCAACTACAAACGTGTGTTTTGGCAGGAATTAATTTCTCGTGTCAATTAAAAAAAAGTTAATCTTTCCAGTGTAATACTGTGCTCATTGATGACTTATTTTTTTGGAGAAACATTTTTGCCACTAGAGGGACACCCCATTCTGTTTTCAGTGTTGTGTGAGACTGGGTAAATCAGCTAGACTCTGCTGACTCATTGTGTGCACACTGGGTGCTTTCTGAACAGAGTGAAGTTACGTTAACTAACCTTTCCCGAATCACATCCAAACCTTATGTGAACCTTATGGGATATCTTACTGAAATCTCTTCAGAACCTTACTCCTTAGCCTTATCCAACCCCTATCTAAACGTTATCCAAAACCTTACCTAAACGTTATTCAAACCTTACCTAAACGTTATTCAAACCTTACTTAAATCATATCCAAACCTTACCTAAACCTTATCTAAAACCTTACCTTAATCTTATCTAAACCTTACCTGAGCCTTGTCAGAGCCCAAACCATTATTTGGGGGAGGGGGGGGGGGAGACCTGAAACTGGTCCTGCGGTCAGTGTTAGTGGAGAGAAACATTTCAAAACCCAGAGAAATCCAGGCAAGGGTGCTGCTGTTGTCAATGCCATTGCCTAAAATCCATCTGTGAGCAGTGGTGGGTGAAGTATACTTGAAGTGTAGGCTACTATTTTCTGCTTTTGAATACTTGAAGTATAATTACAGTCCATATAATTATACTTCACCTATGCTGAAGTATACAATTTGTACACCTGAGTCTGTAATCCAGCTCTGGCAGTTAGGCAAATGAGGGGCGATCAGCGGAAGGCCTTGTGATAATAATTATATTGCTTTTGCCTGTTCGCTGTTACAGAAGAAGAGGTTCGAAGGGGATTCAGAGGAAAAGAAGAAGGCAGTGGAGACTATGCAAGGTGAATGTGCTGCGTGTATTACAGTATGTTATGTAAAATATTTAAACTCAACATCGCATTGTCTCTCTGTACATTTTTTATATTTAACCAATATTCTGCTGTGTTTTGCTCGAAATTTTATATTTATTTTTGTCACCTGGATGCGATGGGGGTGGGCTGGAATTGAGAGGGGGGGGGTTGTATTAACATCTTAGTAGATTTTTCTATACAGTTTTTAGCATTTGTGACCTGTGAGTACGTGGACTCCAGACGTCTTTGAACAGGGATAATGATGTTAGCCATTGGTAGAATCAGAATTGCTAAAAGCTTTTCTTTGAATGCATTGTTCATGCATCATATTTAAAGGCAAAATAAAAGATATTTGGTATGATATTGAGTGAACTCACTTTAAGCAATCGTTAAGGTAATGACTACTAAAATGAAGGAAAAAACATTGAGAAGTTCTGCGCGTTTGGGAGGATGATATTAGAAATGTACAGGAATGCAGGTCACACTGATCCTGGCAGTTATCGACCAGTTAGTTTGACAAGAATGTCATAGCATTTCTGTTAAGGATGAGACCAGCAAATGAAGGCCCCAAAGGATCAGTGCTGGGACAGTTTTCTGTATACAGCATATACAAAATTCTGCATACTGGCAATTAGAAGCCAGGGCATTACTGGACTATGGGGGCATAAAACCTGTGTGCATAATAAAAGAACATTAAAGAATATTGTCCATTTCTACACAACTGAAGCAGTTGAGGTTAAGTGCGTCCTCACTCACGGGTGCCGTGGATGTGTCCCTGTGATTTAAACCTGCAGACCAGTGAGTTACGGGCCAGTTTGGGCTGCACTACACCGTCACCACCGGGTGTCGAAGCAGTAAAAATAAAACCACTTTCCCAGCTCTGTCGCTGAAATGGAGGACGTGCTCCTCGCCAGTGAGGATGTGTGTGTGTGTGCCCTTCTCTGCAGCGCGCCTCATTGTTATTCTGCATTTCTCTCCTGTTTGCTTTCAGAGACAATCAAGAGGCTTTGTGAAAAAGAGAAACAGTGCTTGGCCCTTTCTACTAAAGTAGAGGACCTGGAAACCCAGCTGGCAGGTTAGTTCTGTGTCCAGTGTTGAGTTGTCCTGTGAGACTCCCTGGCTGGAGAAGGTTAAGGAGTCACTCCATACTAATACCCATAGGGTCCCTGTCCCCTGGGGCTGGACACCAGCAGTCTGTGTCAGGCCAAAACCCTCATAAGAGAAAGCAGCCATGTTGGGTGGTGGTCTCTGCTGAGTGTGCTTTATGAGGTCATTGTGTGTGTGCCTGTGTGTGTGTGTGCGTGTGGAGGCGTATGTGTATGTGCCTGCATGTGTGTGCGCATGCATGTGTGTACATGTTTATGTGTGTGTGTGTGTGTCTGTAGGAATGGGAAGGAAGCTGAAGGCAGCGGAGGAGAGACGAGACCAGCTGACTGAGGATAAAGCCAAACTGGAGAGTGACATCACAGGCATGATGAGATCATCAGGGGACAGCTCCGCCCAGCTCACCAAGATGAATGATGACCTCATTCAGAAAGACAGGTATTCCTGATACTACAACAAATATACTGTGGCTTCAGGTAAGCTAATGGGATTCAGTTAGTCAAATACCAAATAATAGCATACCTTCCTGTTTTATTAGGGACAACACTGTCAGCTCTAAAGCTTGTAAGACACATACATTTTTCATTTTTTGTAATAAGGAAAGCAAGCCAGGTAGGACAAAAATAGAAGAAATGGTTAACAGAACTTTAAGGCTAGCTGGCATATTATCCAGAAATTACAAGAGCGAGAAACATTGATGGATGGAAACAATAAGTTAAAAATGACAGTTTGTTCCTACAGTTTCATCAAAGTGGGCTGCTACTCCGTTCTATTTTCTAAAAATATCCAAGAATTCGAAATAATCACAGAAATAATTGAAAAAGAATCTAATTTAAAAATATGTAACAAAGCTAGCAAAACAAATGTAATAGCTTCATGCTTCTGGGAGTGTATTAAGAAGGAATGAAAGTTTGGCTGTGTATCGTAGGTACTTTGTGGTGGGGATATTAAAATCTGGCCCTTCATGGCAGTAGTACTGGTTTTTATTGTTCCCTTCTAATCAGCAACTGAGTTAGAACTGAGAAACCAGGCAAGTGGAATCTCAGTGACGTTAGTCAATCAGTTAACTATTGGCTAGAACAGAAAACCAGCAGTCCTACTGGCCTCAGTGGCTACATTTCACTGTCTGAGGGTTTAAGCCTTTTGGCCCTGCTCTACTCACCTAAAGCTCCCTCTGCAGGAGGCTGGTGGAACTGCAGACGCAGCTCTCAGAGGCCAGAGAGCAGACGGCTCGGTCTGAGGAGGGCCGGAGGAAGGAGCAGATTCGGGCGGGGGCCGAGCTCAAGGCCCTCCAGGAGCGGCTGGAGCAGATGGTAAGCAGGGATGCCGGGGTGGTACCTATAGTGTCCCTGTAGCTTCAGCATATAGCTAAGCTCTATAGCTAAGGTTACAGGTTACGGTTACAATAGACTTTTAAGTCTAACTGTATAAATATAAAAAATAATTTTAAGTCTGTGGAACATATGTGCTGATGTCATTGTACTGGATTAGATTTTTTGGTAGATGGATTTCGTTTTTTGGCTGCTTTTTCATCAGATTGCTTCCTTACATTAAGTTTGTTGAGGTGATTCCTTGAAGTATTTGACATACTGAATTGGTTCCTTGCTGTAGGACTTTTGAAGTAAATCTGAATCAAGAAACTGCATGTTAGAGTTTTTTACAAACTGCTAATGGGAGCAGTGAGGATTACAGCATGTTTGTGGATGAAATGTTTTATTAGGTCCGTGCAATTTGGCAAGGTGCATGTCTGTTCCCATATCCCTATTTTTGCATGCATGTCTTTAAACCACACCTGCGTTCTTTTCATTAGTAAAATTAGTAAATTATCCTAAATTAGTTCCTTCTTTGCCCTTTGCGGCTGTAGTCTATCACTGTTGAGCTGATCTCCAAGTCGGTGACTGAATTTATGGAAGTAATCTGAATTTAGTACTCCTGGGCATCTCCAGCAAAGCGCCTGAGCCCAGGGCTTCAATTTGAGGCACTTCAGATGTGCTTTCATCTGGAGTGTCATGTGACATCTTTGTCATCCAGAAAGCAAGCAGCTGCAGTTGTTTGAGGTAGAGCTGTGTGCCAGGGACCAGCAGCTGGTTGGATCAGTGGGAACCATGGATACGTGCAAGCCAATCACATCTTCTGAAGGAGAGTGAGACTTTGGCCAAGAACTTCCTCTCACCCTGTTGGACCTCTGAGGAGATTGGCGGAAGTAGCTGGTTTGAAGATAGTTAATGCTCAATTCAGGAACAGCTGGAGGAAGCCACTGAGGAGAACGCTAGCTAGCTAGAGACTAAATCCAGCCTGGTTGCCATGTTGGCGGGTGGAGTTAAGGTGCATAACAAATTAGAACTTTCCACAGTGGCTTTAGAGGCAAGAAGAGGACCTGCTTTTCTAAAATTATTTTAACAGGAAGCTGACTGGTGTGTAGAAATAAAGCGTGAGAAAGTAAAAAGTTACCATGAAGGCGGAGCCATACAAACAAAACCAGGCACTGCTTACTGCTTACAGGAGAAAACTGCCTCCCCCTGTAAGCAAGAAGACCAAGAAGCAAGAACAATTGCAGAGCTCACTGGCAACCCTTATGAAGTCACACTGATATGTGTATGTGCATGGAAAAGCAAAAACCTGCTTGCATGACAGAATACCGCCAAACGAGAAAGAAAAAACTGTCATCGCAGACATGTGGATAATATGCTAAGGCTGGGCTGTAGACATGAAACAAAAGCACTGTCCATTCACAAATTCAGATGTTAAAGTCTGGAGGGACTGACTGTATTTCTGCAAAGCTTTCCCCTCCAAAGCACAGGGGATTGTGTCTTCATGACGGGCCTAACAAAGGCATTGGGCAACACCTGTGCTGACAGCTCCTCAGTGTCAGGTGAACATGCTTGTGTGTAATTTTGATGCTGTCCATAGTCCTTAAGTCTCCTTGACTGTGGGAAAGAACAGGTACAGTTGCTGTCCCTACACCTGTAAGCCTCCCTTGCTGTGTCAAGAAACAGGTGTAACTGCTGTCCATGGTCCTGTAGGCCTCCCTGGCTGTAGGAGAGAACAGGTACAGCTGCTGTCCTTGGTCCTGTAGGCCTCCCTGGCTGTAGGAGAGAACAGGTACAGCTGCTGTCCTTGGTCCTGTAGGCCTCCCTGGCTGTAGGAGAGAACAGGTACAGCTGCTGTCCTTGGTCCTGTAGGCCTCCCTGGCTGTGGGAGGGAACAGGTACAGGTGCTGTCCTTGGTCCTGTAGGCCTCCCTGGCTGTAGGAGGGAACAGGTACAGGTGCTGTCCTTGGTCTTGTAGGCCTCCCTGGCTTTGGGAGGGAACAGGTACAGGTGCTGTCCTTGGTCCTGAAGGCCTCCCTGGCTGTGGGAGGGAGGGAACAGGTACAGGTGCTGTCCTTGGTCCTGTAGGCCTCCCTGGCTGTAGGAGGGAACAGGTACAGGTGCTGTCCTTGGTCCTGTAGGCCTCCCTGGCTTTGGGAGGGAACAGGTACAGGTGACTGCTGCCAAAGAGGAGGAGCTGCCCTCTCTGTTCCTGTATCTGTCCCTCCTCGTGTCACAAATATTATCAAAATGTTTCAGTTCACAAACTGAAATTTAATGTCCTGTAATAAGCAAACTGAAATGGCATTGACCCCCTGCCCTTGTTACGTTTTAACGATCAGTGACGTTTTAGCATTTCAAGTAATTCTCTTTCATTGGTGTCTTTTATCATGTTTGACCTGAAATACATTGAAGAACCAGGAAAATTGGTTCAGAAACCTTTGCTGGAAAACAGTGCATTAATGGGTATTGTTCTCTGAACAAGTAAAAGAAAAGATAGAACTTGTATAAACCATTGCTGGTTGGTTCCAGGAATGTATTTTGGTTCATAATATATTCCGTTAGTACTTGAACTTCCCTTTTCCCCTTAATTTGTGATGGTTTGTGCACATTTCGGTGGAGTACAAAGACTTTTTTCTGCCAGATATTCATTTACTGTCTTGAGCTTCTGAACTGGATTTGATGCCAGAAGCTGATGTAATATTGACCACAGAGACTACAGAGTTAGTTTGTTCATGACATTTGTACAAGTCCTGGTCAATTATAGTTTAATTTGCTTATATAACGTTTATGTAACTGGGGGGAAAAAACAGCAGGCTAAATGATGTTTTTATGCACCATGGCTTTTGTTATGTCACGTTTTTTAAGTTGGTTTTGGTTTGATATTGCATTCTGTTAAAATAAATGTGCTTGATGTTAAGTATTATGCAAAATTTGAGATAAAAAAGATTGCTCAGTTCTAACAAATTGCAGTGGCATCGGACCTACAAAATATGAATAAAACCTGAAAGATTTAGTGGGATGAGGCGCGGGCGTGTTTGAGTGCCTCTCCACTTGACGCTTTTTGGGGAGTGATTTATTAATGGTCCGTCGTCTCTTTTTTTGCGCGCAGGCTTCCCAGCCCGTGGGGCGGACGGCGCAGGAGCACGAGGAGCTGGCGAGAGAGGTGAGGGGGCGGGGCTTGGATGTGAGGGCGTGGCAGGGCGGAGCTGGGGCTTCTTCGCTTGGAATTTACACACTTTAAAGGGATTTAAAGACGCTGGTTTTGGGGTTGTATAGGGACAAGAGCTCAGGAATATCAGCAATTTTTTTCTCTTCTCTGTGACTCAAAACGTAAATGGTTATGGCCTTTTTTTCAGGTTTAAATCCACAAAATACTGTCTTTGCCAGCTGGAATAATGCTGTAAATTGACAGGCTTGTTTAAGAAGCCGGAAGGTCAGCGAATTCTAATTTAGGAATAAAACAATGAGATCACACTCCCCATCACTTTTACCCAATCCATTTTCACAAGCTCTGGCAATGTGAAATCCCCTCATATCCTCCCTTTGGGCCATACTGCTATTTATCTGTTTTGTCTTAAGCTTTGATGGAAGGTAGATTTGTTTGATTTGTTTCATGTATGCAGCTGTGATTCTTTTCCATTTCAGTTATAACATGCAGTACCGTGCGGTAATGTGCTTTTGACTCGTCACTTAAAACAAGCGACGCTCAGTTATTTTTTTTTTTTTGAGTGAGCTGAGCCTAATTGGACCGTTCATGCTGTGGCGTGGTGCCTTTAAGAAACCGTTTGGCACGCGGACGAACATGCTATTTTTAGAGCCCGCGAGCTGTTTTTCAAAACGGTATTGAGGGTACGTGACGAATAAAAGGACTAACGTAAGCACATGCATTATTCATCAGATGAGCAAACACTTAACACAGGGTTTACATAATTCAACGTTATATACATATAACCCCCCCTCCGTTGAATCCCATGCTTTTGTTGTTGACTGGATTTACTCGCAGCAATGCACGTGCAGCTTGCTCACAAGAGTTCAGATCGGTTTGTAATTAGAATTTTATGTATGCGCTAATGCTATTAACATTATTTTTTATCATTTTTTTTTTTTGTGGGGGGGGATAATGCAGTTTGATATTGTTATCAATATCAAACAAGGCCACACAGTTAATAGTTGGTTATAGCTTAAATAATAAATGCAGATTAGATTAAAAAATGACATCTGATACAATGTGCTTATGTTGTATTTTATAGCTAAAGTGCTTAATATATCCATCTCAATCTCAGTGTTGTATGTGTATGCCCCACTCAGTCATTGCAGAAGCATCATGAAGTATATCTTCACACAGAGAGTAGTCACTGTGTGATATAGCATGCCAGGTCATGTAGCAGAAGCAGGAACTGGAGGTTTTTTTTATGACCAGGCTTGATACGGTGTTAAATACTATCTTGTTTGTAGGTTAAGGATGAGCACTAGGTACCCTTTAGTGATAGGAAAATGGTGAGCATTGTTGGCCTGAATGGCCTGTTCTTGTCATGTTATGTTGTGTTATGATATGTGTGTGTCCGTTATATAGAAACTCAGAATGTTCATGTCTGCTCAAAATTATGCTAATAACCCTCCAGTCCTCTACTGACCTGTGAGATGTAAGTACCCCAGTAATAATGAGCTCTGCTTGTGATGATGATTTGCTCCAGTCTTTTTATTTGTAGGCTTGTTTTACTTGTCCCTGTAGGATTATGGGTAGTGTAGTGAATTAAACGCACAGGGCCAGTGGTCTTTCCTTCCTCTCAGGGTAGTTAGTGTGGATCCCGTGGTCTTGGACCTCCAGATGGCAGGTAGAGTGATGCGAAAAACATGGGGAAAAACAGATTAGAGATTAGAAGGGAATAAAAATAAAAGCACTTGTACTGTGCACAGATACACTGTGTGTGTGTGTGTATGTGTGTGTGTGCGCGCGCTCATGCATGGATGTATGTGTGTGTGTGCATGCACTCAAGTGTGTATGTATGTGTGAATGTGCATTTATGTGTGTGTATGTATGTGCACAGGTGCATTTGCACGCATGCGTGCATGTGTGTGTGTGTGTTTGTGTTTGTATCCGTGTTTGCGTGTGTGAGACAGCGTTTATTACTGAAGATTAAATCTGGTGGTCCATCTAGAAAAAAAAATGGGATCATGAGATTACCAGATTAATAATGTCATCAAAAGAAGACACAGAAGAATGACTGGTGAGTGGTTGAGTCCATTGTCATCGCCCGCTGCTTTGCTTATTGGCTGACGTGCAGTTTGTTTCCCGCCCTGCCCCCATGCCCCCCCGGCCGTGACCTTGCACGTGTGGGGCAGCTGGACCCGCACCCTCAGCCCACGGCAGCTGTGTCTTCACGCTTGGCTGAGCTGCACCAGCGCTCTCACGTGTGCCGCTGAACATAGGCCCGTCCTGGGGTGACCGTCCAACCCCGCCCTCGACCCCCCACCCCAGTCCCAGGGGCCCGCCTTTTCGGGAATGCAGGCGGCCGCGTCGCGTTTGAAGGTGGTGTAAGGGGAGGAGCTGGCTGCTAATAACATGGAGAGTATGTGTGTGTGTGTGTGTGTGTGTGTGTGTGTGCGTGTGGGTATGTATGTATGTATGTATATATGTGTGTGTGCACGTGTGTGTGTCTGTGTGCGTCAGTGTGTGTGTGTGTGTCTGTGTATGTCTGTGCTTGTGTGTGTGCGTATGCATGTGTGTGTGCATGGGAGTGGAGAAACGAATTGTTGCCAATTGCGAGCGTGTGGAAGAACAGAGAGAGGAGGACGGAGGTGACAGGAGGACTGGAATCACATAAATAATGAGGATGGTGGGGGGGGGGGAGGGCGTGAGTAACAGCCAGCAGAGTGAAAGATGGGGAGGGGAGGGGGAGGAGCACGTCAGCATCAGAGAGGGCCATTACGTAACGAAACGCTGCTTCTCTCCAGCGCGTGCGGCAGCAGACCGAGTGCTCTCTCTCTCTATCGCTCTTTCTCACTCTGCGCGCACACACACAGCTGTCTCTTCCCCCAGCCCTGTTACCGTTACCGTTACCGTTAGCGATAGCGCGGGCGAACGGACATGGACGTGGCGTCACTGCAGCAGAGCTACTCCAGCCTGTACGTCCCTCACTTCCAGGTAACGCGATCCCGTCCCGCTGCACGAGAGAGAGGACGAGGGGGGTGGTTGGCTGCCGCGTGACGTCCTGGGTTTAAGCTTACTACCGCGCGACAATGCGAAGCGACCACGCTGCCTTGTTGTTGGGTTCGGCGCGAGTGTTTTTTGAATGGTCGCAGAGGTTGAGGGATATGTGCTCCCGTTGCTTGCTAGCTGACGGGCGGGTGGCAGAAATATCATGGTTTTAATTTTAATACCGCGCGGCAGTGTAAGGTAGAGATGCTGTTGATGGATGGGACAGGGATGACGGATGTGGGGCACACGCGGTATCGGCGGCGGCCGGTGTCGCCGGGAGTTAAGAGGCGGCAGGTTGTTATAGGATGGAGAATACGGGGGGAGAAACGGCAGCTCGGAACAAAACCATGCCGGCTCTGTTATGTAAACAAGCGCGGTCTGTCATCGAGCTTCTCAGTCTGTCGCTCCGATCACGCTGCGAGGGAAAGAGTGTCCTTATTTTCATGGGCTCAAAAGCAACCTGGAGGCAGGCGGCAATATGACTGCTTTGCGTGAACATAATTTTTTCAGTTTGTGAAATCTGTGAAAAAATTAATAAATACTTGAATAAAATGAGCGAGTGAGTGAGCAACGTGTAGTAGACTCTCTTTGGTGAGAACATTTCTGTGTTGATGATTAAAGACCGAGGCGGTCATTCCTGCCGTGAAATGAATTATTGGCTGTGGTTATTTTTAGTTATGCTTGGTGTGGACCGTAATTAAAGAGACTAAATTGTGGGAACAGACCGTGAAAAGCAACGGATTCTTGTCTGGCTAGACCAATAAAATCAATTTGGAAAGCCCTGCAACCCAGACCCGTGCGTGGTAAGAGATGCGCACCGTATCCCGGATGAATTAAGACAACAGATCCACAGTAGTTACATTCATATTCTGAGCGCATTAACTCCGTAATTGATTTTAATTAATATGTCTGTTTGCATTATTCTCATATTCCTTCAGCTCATTACTAATTTCACTGTCAAATAAATAAAAGGATGTTTTAATCGTTCCTCCTCGGTTTTCATTTTTGGAGTGTCCTTCAGTGGAAATGCGTAAGCATCGTTCTTCTGGAGGTCATGAGAACACTAGACAGATTCAGAACTGGAGCTGTCTTTGCATATGTGTTCAGCCCTAACCTCATGCGTTATGGTTGCTTTACCTTTGTATTCACAAGGGTAACACTGGCTCTTTCTGCTCCATGGCTAAATAAGAGGTTAAAATGGTAAAATGGACTGCAATTTGTGTAGTGTTTTTTTCCAGCAACTACAGCTACGCAAAGTGCTTTGCAATTAATGCCTCTCATTCACCCATTCACACGCACCAACAGCGAAGGACAACCGGCTCGTTGGGAGCAATTAGTGGTTAGGTGTCTTGCTCAAGGACACTTTGAAACTTTTTGCCACAGGGATCGAACCAGAAACTGTCTAGTTGCCTGACAACCACTTACCTGACTAGGTTAATGACGAGACTCGAGTTGCAGTTTAACCTTCTGCCTTTCCTGATTGCGGTTAAACCCTTTGCCATTCTATGTCGGTTTAACCTGTTGCTATCTCCGTGGTGTGTTAACCTGCTGCTTATCTCTGTGTGTGTTTAACCTTGTCTGCTCACTCGATGTCGGTTAAAACCTTGTCTGCTTATCCGATGTGTTGGTTAACCTGTTGCCTATCCGTGGCAAGTTTAAAACCTGTTGCTCTATCTCCTGTTGTTGGTTTAAACCTGCTCACTCCTGATGTTTGTCAGTTTAAAACCCCTGTCTGCTCTATCTCCTGATGTGTGTCGGTTTAAAACCCCTGTCTGCTCTATCTCCTGATGTGTGTCGGTTTAAAACCCTTGTCTGCTCTATCTCCTGATGTGTGTCGGTTTAAAACCCCTGTCTGCTCTATCTCCTGATGTGTGTTGGTTTAAAACCCCTGTCTGCTCTATCTCCTGATGTGTGCAAGTTTAAAACCCCTGTCTGCTCTATCTCCTGATGTGTGTTGGTTTAAAACCCCTGTCTGCTCTATCTCCTGATGTGTGCAAGTTTAAAACCCCTGTCTGCTCTATCTCCTGATGTGTGTTGGTTTAAAACCCCTGTCTGCTCTATCTCCTGATGTGTGCACGTTTTAAAACCCCTGTCTGCTCTATCTCCTGATGAGTGTCGGTTTAAAACCCCTGTCTGCTCTATCCCCTGATGTGTGCAAGTTTAAAACCCCTGTCTGCTCTATCTCCTGATGTTTGTCAGTTTAAAACCCCTGTCTGCTCTTCCTCCTGATGTGTGTCAGTTTAAAACCCCTGTCTGCTCTATCTCCTGATGTGTGTCGGTTTAAAACCCCTGTCTGCTCTATCTCCTGATGTGTGCTAGAGTTAAAACCCTGCTGCTCTTCTCCTGATGTGTGCTGGTTTAAAACCCCTGTCTGCTCTATCTCCTGATGTGTGTTGGTTTAAAACCCCTGTCTGCTCTTCCTCTCCAGCTCGGTGCTCTGAAGCAGCAGAACTCAAAGTACCAGGAGGAGCTGAGCCTGTCCCATGAGATGTGAGTATCTGCCCTCTTGCCAGGTGCCTGTCCCCCCGGTGGCCAATCAGGGTAGTGCACGCACATCCTTATTGTAAAGGCACTAGGTTGTAAAAAAAAAAAAAAACCTAAAATCCTGTGCACCAGGGGCGTTCAGTCTTATTTGACAAGGACTGGTGTGGGTGCAGGTTTTTATTTTAGCCCAGCACTATCACAGCTGATTTTACTAATTACCTAACCATGGTCTTCAGTCAAGACCCTGATCAGTAGAATCAGGTGTGTTAGTGCTGTACTAAAACAAAAACCTGCACCCACACCGGCCCTTTACGGATAAGATTGCTTTACATTCATTAGCTCCTGCTATCCATTTAGAGTCAAGTAGTTGTCCGTATGATAAATTGCCCATATTGGGAGTTTATGGATGGACCATCAAGCTGTCCCAGCTCGACAAACTGATTTTTCCTGGCTATATTTTGGGTTGTTTTGGGCCGCTTGCTGCGTTTGGTTTGGCCCTGCAGATCTCCTGCTGAAGAGTCTCGGGGCACAGGGGGCTGATGTAGGATCAGGTTTGCACTGTCCCATGTCCTAACCTCATCTATTACGAGCTAGAATGCAAAACTGATCCTGGTTCAGCACCCCTGCTCTGAAATGCTTGGGATGTGAACACGTGCTGGCCCGTGGTGTCCCGAATCAATAGAGGTTAGCTAGGGATGCTGGTAAAAAAAGTAATACTAAATTAGCCGTTCCAAATTGGGAGAAGAGGGGAAAAGCAGGAAATAAGACGGAGACTAGGTTTCAGTTTAGAGAGGAGGGCGGTATCACCGCCAGGGCGCTGCGTCTCTGAAGCCAGGCAGGGCCTGTGAGCTAGAGAGAGAGAGAGAGGGAGGGAGAGAGAGAGAGAGAGAGAGAGGGAGGGAGAGGAGGAACGAGTGGGGCGTGTGCTGGAGGTCAGCCGCTGTCCTTGACCGCCATCGTTTAAAAAGTCCAGCCCCCCTGCCTCCAGCTGTGAGGTTTCTGGCTTCGAGTGCCGAGAGGAGGAAAAAAACTCCAACGAGCAAAAGGTCACCCCCCCACCCCAGCGTTCCGAGCAGTACGCACATGGCTGAACGTTCCGAGCGTGACGACTCCACACAGTTATTACGGTTCAGCGGAGTTTCATATGTGTGCACCACTTCATATCAAGCAGTGTTTTCACGAGTAGCCTGCAGCGAAGAAAGAGATCGCATTTACATGCTTTCCTTTCACAGTTTCCTCTTCTACTGAAGTTGCCGATGGATTTTATATATCTTCCATTTTATGAAGCCATTTTTGAACCGTTATGATGTACCTATTTAGAGTGCGTGCCAGCCAGCCAGCCGCATTGCGTAAATATTACATGTGGGATGATTCGTTGAGGGGTTATCGGTCAGCTGAGCTCTGAGTCGCATCTTTCCCTGCTGGTCAGATCAAATGTTTTCTGTCCCATCAACCGGAACGGCTAAGCAGCGAGACTTTCACATGTGCTGCAGCCTAAAGAAACTAGGATGAGTCAGACTGAACATCGTCATCTGAATTACAGTCATTGCTGTTCAGTCAATTATGTTCTTTAACATGAGAGGGCTTTACACTGATATTTATACCAAGGAGCACATCTGCTCCTAAGTTGAAAAATTTAGGAGCACACTTAGTAGACATGCTCCTAAATTATTTTTCCAGTTAGCACATGCTTGTTTTCAGGAGAAAATGCTCATAAAATGCAATTGCCGTGGAGCCCTGTGTTTCAGGGAAGGCTTAAAGGGATGGTGAGTGTGTCAGTCCACTCAAATAGCTTTCTGAGGGACTGAGAAGAAACATGACGTGTTCTTCCTGCTGTCTTATTGGCCAGGAGGGGATGATATGATGTCGGGGATGAGGTAAGTCTGAGCTGGTCGAGCAGCTGGCTCAGATATGGGGAATGGGTACGACAGCGTCTTTTTAGGGGAAGTGCATTTCAGAGTCCCGCTGTGAGCCAGTCTGTCTTTTCCAGGCTGGGATGTCTCTCTAGCTGCAGGATGAGGGTCGTGCTTTGTTGGAGATGGTGGTGATTCCTTAGTGCCAACGTCTGAATTCCACAGCTATCAGGCTGGCATCAGAATGGGCCTCTCTGCTGCCAGCGCTTGTAGGCTGAAGGGCTTTATATAGTGCTGCCAGGACTGCTGAACTGCTGGAGAAGAGGCTCTACTGGAGTTTCAGCACACTTGGAATACAAACCGAAGTGTCTGTTTCTATATTACATTTTAATCTTTGAGTAATGGGTCAACGAAAATATAGAACATATAATTTTAGGGCACTACCTTATTGGGTCCAGCTAAAGACTTGGACTTGTAATTTAGTGGTTTAAGAACTGGGCTCGCAACTTGGAGGTTGCAGGTTCAACTCACGGATGGGGCACTGCTGTACTTTACCTGAATTTCTCAGTGTGTGTGCAGTCGTGTCTTGGATAGCAAGTTAAAATGCTAGTCCTTCAGGATAATTGCATCTGCTATGCAAATTAAAAACAATAATGACAGCTCATTTAAAAAAACACTTATTTCCAGCTACGTGCGCAGGTCCAGCGATGTTTGCATGGAAAATGATACGGGCCTTTTCCCGTAGGATATTCCTTGGACCCTTCTCTGACAGCACACGGTCTTCCTATGGAAATGTATCGGAACTCGGCTTCTCCAAAGGTTTACGTAACGTTCTGACGGGAATCGGCCCTGCTTGCCGGATGCAGCCAGCTGCTCCTTCTGTGCCTTTTGAATTTTTGACGAAGCCGCAATTAGACTGCCGACGCCATGGCGACGAGGAGCTTTGGTCCCCGCCCCATCCGCTCCTTCTGGAAGCAGTTAGACATTTGAATGGCATGTTCAGTTTGTGCGTAAGACTGTGAGTGATTTTTTAAATCATGTGACGTGCAAGACTCAGTCAGATTGACCGAAATGATTTGTTTTTCTACGCTTTTCCCCCCACACAGATCTCTTTATTTATCACTGGTTGGTCTGCAGTGACAGGATTATGCATTTTTTATACTCATGTATTATTTACCTTTTCAGTGTCTGCATTGTTTGAACTTTCAGTGGTTTCAGTGCTGGTTTGTACTGGCAGTTCTGAAGAGAATCTTGAAGCACACACTGAGAATCTTGAGGCATACACTCGTTGACGATGTTGAAGCACACTGAGTGTCCTGAAGCACATATTGAGAACCTTGAAGCACACTTAGGGGTCATTGAAGAACACCTTGAAAATCTTGGAGCATATGTTGAGATTCTTGAAGCACACATTGAGAATGTTGAAGCACACATTGAGAATCTTGAGGCACACATTGAGAATCTTAAAGTGCACTAAGAATCTTGAGGCACACATTGAGAATCTTGAGGGACATGTTGAGAATCTTGAGGCACACTTTAGGATTCCAGAGGCATATGTAGGGACTGAGACAGTGACAGGGGAAGCTGGATCTGGGAGCCCTTTGGAGTCAGCTCTGGTACGCACGTGTCACGTCTCCTGCGGCTTGATCACAGTAAAACTTGGCTCCTGCGTCCGTGAGCGCAGCTGCTCACAGTGACCTGGGGCGCTGATCGCGGATGAGCTGGCTGGCTCCGCCCCCCGTGCCCTCCACAGACTGCACTTAACGCCTGTCAGAGCCGATCCATCGCGGGACCCAGCATGCCTTTCACACAGAGACAGTGTGGAATATCGGAGCGCCATTCTGGCTCAACCGTCACATTCTGAAGCTGAAATTTCTTTTCCTCGTCGTAACTCACAACAGTAGCAATAAATAAGAGAGTTGAGATTAATTAAGAATTAATGGAATAAATAATAATTATTGTGGGTTACTGAAAAGGGCCTGGGAGTGGGAGAGTTTTGTATTGACTGACATTTATTTGCATGATGGAGGAAGCACAAGTGAATGACTCCACCAGAGCAGGGCGTTCTTTCAGAGCTGGAGGGCAGCCACTCCACATGAAGGGAGTTCTGTGCAGCCTGGCCGGTCAGACTCTTCACTTTTCACTGTCATACAGGAATGATATATAGTTTTGTCTCGTGTTGCAGTGATGACCTTCTTTTACTGCGGAAATGTGTGTCTTTGGAGGATTTAAACAGCTGTTTTGGTGTGTTAGTTGTTGGCACAAGGCACCAAAACAACTGTTTATGTTTAATTCAAATACAACGAAAGGGGGGAAAATTATAAAAATAATAAATAATTAATAATTTAAAAAAGAAAGAATACACGGCTGAAAAAGAAACGACTTTGTGGGAAGTCGGCCATTTTGTGTAAAAGTGTGATTTGGCCCTTTGTTATGACAGGCTGAGATGGCGGTGGAGTGTGTGTGTGTTGTGGTGTGAGGCAGTACGGCTGCTGTTCCGGTGCCTGGCGTTCCTCGCGATGCGTCCCCGGCCGGTGTGCTGCTGAAAGGGCCCACTGTGGCCCCGGCGACAGGGGGAGATCGGGCCCTTTGTTTCCGACGGGGCCGCTGCAGGGCCTCTTTGTGCACACCCTGCATGACCTCACAGGAGACGCCGTTTCCTTGTTTGGAGAGGCATTGTTTACGCCCAAGAAGCAGGGGGAATGAGGAGGGGGGCTGGGGGGGGGGGTCACTTGAAGGTTCTCACAGTCCATTTTAGCTTGTTTGCGCCACAAATGAGTCCACAGGTTTGTGAGATAAGGGTGACAACTTTCATAAATTTGTCCGTAGGCCCCGCCTTCTTTCTTTGCCGTCCTCTGCAGCGTTGCTGTGACGACATGCTCCCTCCCCTTGCGTGCCCGTGTGTGAGACTGTGCGTGTGCCTGTGCTTTTCACGTGTGTTGACATGTGCATGTGCCTGTGTGTGTCTGTGCCTGTAAGTGTGCCTGTGCAGGTGCCTGTGCCTGTGCCTGTGTGTTTCATGTGCGTTGACGGGCCACTGTCGATCCCCCACAGAGAGGAGCTTAGGCTGGCCGCTACCCAGAAGTCTCAGAGCCTGGTTGCCCTTCAAGAGGAGAACGGCAAGCTGGCCAATGAGCTGGGCCACGGCGGGCAGCGCAAGGTACATAGTCACCCGCCCACCGCTAACGTTAGCTTCAGCGCCATTCCCTTTCAAACAGAGCGACTGCATTTCATTAACCTTCAGGGCTCTGGGGCTTGTCTGTCCAAAACCCAGCATACAACATGAAAATGTTTATTTCAAAATCTCTAAGCTCTAGGGCTAGCATAGAGGAATTTTGAGATGTCTAGGTTTAGGATTTTCAAGTCCCATGTTATTGAATTTTTTTGTGCTGCATCTTTGTTAGGTCTAACTTGTTTACAATGTGTTTAATCTGCTGTGTAACAAAATGGCGCATGCTACCTACCTTTCGGTAAAAATGTCAAGTACAACCTGAGTCACAGAATCATTTAAGCCTCTCGCTTTTGCTAAGGTAGAAAGAAAAATTGTTTGGCTTAAGTAACAATAGCAATGTTTCAACAATAGCTACTGGGAAGTGCTGTTGTTTATGCATAATTAATGTCATTTTTAAATATACCTTTAAATGTAGTTGACTTTTACAGAGGATGCCAGTGACATTTAAGGTGATAAACAAATCATTTTATATGTGTTGAATGAATGTGGGGGTTGTAGAAAATTTTGAAACTCATCTTGTTTTCAACCAATGACAAACCACCTATATTCTTCAAGGCCCTATAGCTAAGGCTAAACTGTGGTGCAGTTATTACATACAGGAATGTTGAGTCTGGCTCAGAATGCACACACCCCAGGTTCAGATTCAAACCCTGACCGTTGACTCACAGTTGAAAAACGTAACTGTAGCACTGCAGCCGTGCTACGCCTGATTAGCAAAGTGCGGAAACACTCGCAGCCATTGTTTCTGTTCGAATAAGAAGCGGTTCATTAAAGACTGCAACAGAGATTTACGACCAGCGCTCGGTCAGTCTGTTTTTTAGGGGTCCAAGCAGCGAAGCTGGTGGAACCCTATTGTATCTGTTAGGATTATTCTTATTATTATTATTATTATTTTTCTCCGCTAAAAGTGTCTGAGGCTCAGCACCCATAAGTCCTGGCGCAACCAAATTTGGCAGGTGGGTTCCTATGGCCCCCCACTACTCAGGCACTAAAAAGCACGTAAGTCAGCCAGATGGTGGCGCTATAACAAAGGGTAACGCGTAAAAGCCCATAACGCCCACACCATAAGTTAGATGAACACAAAACTTAATCGACCTATGCATCTCAACGTGCTCTACAACTTTGCCATTGGCCCCACCTATGTCCGCCATATTGTTTGCCTGCCATTTAGACTTTTTAGTTGGGGCGTGGCAGTTTTCTCCGCAAAAATGTCTGAGGCTCAGCAACCATAAGTTGTAGACCAACCAAATTTGGTAGGTGGGTTCCTATGGCACCCCACTACTCAGGCACTAAAAATCACCTATGTCGGCCAGATGGTGGCGCTATAACAAAGGATCATAGTTTAAAAGGTCATAACTCCCACACCGTAAGTCAGATCAACACAAAACTTCATCGACTGATGCATCTGAATGTGCTCTACAACTTTCCTATTGAGAGCACCTATGTCCGCCATATGGTTTGCACACCATTTGGACTTTTTCATTAGGTGGGGTGCGGAAAAGCTGGAGCTCCAAATCCAAACGATTACGACATCGAGTAAACTTCTTTACGGCAAGCGACAACCATGGCGACGCTAGTTTTTATCAGTGAAAGCACGGTCTGACACTGCCACCTAGCGTGCATGCTAGGATAGGCGACCAAAAGTTTTTCAGTAAAAGCTTTCTGAGAGGATGAATAATTACTTTTCTTTGGCATGGATCCATTTGAAGACAGTATTGGGTGAGTTCGTTAAGTCTTTAAATCTGTCATTATGCTGAGAAATAGCTAAACCATTTCATTGATAGGTTCCGAGTTTCTGTGCAAACGCGCGAAAACACGCTGGTATAATGAAACAATGACGGTAGCCTAATACATACATGGTCCGCTTCGTTCCGTTGCTACCATAACATAACGACCTACAGCTGCAGTTTCTCGCTGCAATGACTAATATTGAATATAAACAAAAGACGCATTTTACGCTGTAGTCTGCCAATGTCTAAAATAATACGGTCCATTTGAAGACAACATCGGGTGAGTTCGTTTAGTCTCTAAATCCGTCATTGTGCTGAGAAATCGTATTCTCAATTTAATTTCTAAATTGACTGTAAGCTTAGGGTTGTAACTAGGTAGTTGTTCCGTAGGTGACTTAGTCTTAACTCGTCTTAACTATTGCTTGAATGTTCTCAGACTGCGTTGTTGCTGTTCTTGTTTGTGTTAGCGTTAATCAGTTTAAACTACTGGGTCCAAGTTGAACTATGCGGATGTTTCCTGCACTTGGAACGGTATTTCTCTCTAGGGTTTTCGGCACACTAATTCCTGGTTATGGTTATACATTTTGTTGTACGTCGCTCTGGATAAGAGCGTCTGCCAAATGCCTGTAATGTAATGTAATGTAATGTAATGTAATGCAATATTCCGTAGCAACAAGATAAACCCGACATTAGCCCTAAAATATGCCAATACAGCAGTGAAAAGGCTGCTCACTGAATAACGAAATAAACGAGACAATTAAAAAAAAAATTATACCATGTCATTCTACAGTCAATATCTGGGACTAAACATTTAATAAATATACAATCTTACCATCGGTTTTACGCGTAGAGATGTCCCTTTTGCGAATGAGTGGTTATATATTGTCTTGGATAATCCGTTTGTGAAATGTCGGATATTTTCAAAAATAGCTGTGAGTAATACCACACCTGTTGCTTACGGCGTTGTCGTTCTTCTTAGTCCAATTTGGCTTGACTGACAATTCATTTATTCAGTAGGTGAGAGTATAAGCTTTCTAAGGATGTATAACATGTCTGATTTGGCTTTTGGAATAGCGTTTTATAGGTCAGCTTAACCGAAAATTTTCTGATCTGCCAATGTCTACATAAATAAACCGGTAGGCTGCTCTGCGGACAGCACGCGGGTCGCGAGTTGATATTAAGTCCTTTTTTTAGTTTTTTCTCAATGTCGTCTTTATTATTTGAAATGTGCATTTAGTGTCATTATTCTATCTGTCTCTGTGGCGCTCTGAAATGTGCATTCTCTGCTAAACTGAGCAATGGATTGGAATATGTGTCTGACGTAGTGTTGCACGGTATGCCAAAACTTCAGCACTTTCTGGGTACTTAAAAAAAAAAAAAAAACAGAAAAAAAAACGGTTTCGTATTTGAATT
Source organism: Anguilla rostrata (assembly GCF_018555375.3). NCBI lineage: Eukaryota > Metazoa > Chordata > Actinopteri > Anguilliformes > Anguillidae > Anguilla > Anguilla rostrata. The sequence continues at coordinate 33,872,961 of NC_057946.1, read as the reverse complement.
TCCCGATGTTCGGTAGTTCTGTGTCAAATGTAAAAGCCAGGGAAATGTGTCTCCCGCATTACTGATTTAGAGGATGAAAAGTGTAGTTTGTCAGAATCTTCGCTAGATGGCAGTAGCAACTAAGGTTGCCAAGTGAGGTGACCTGCGCTTGTGCATTCACTTCCCTGATACAGCGCAAGCTTTCACTCAGTTCACTTCAGTAGCAATAGGTGTTCCAATTTGGAAATATTTTATTATAGATAGATGCTGTATTGTTATTAAAATATGCTGTTTTTCAATCTATGTAAAGGTGAAAGACCTGTTTTAAAAATTATTTACTTTACAACTGTTTAATTTTTGAAATATTTTTAACATTTTTCTATTGTTCAGTGTTGTAACACTATAGGCCTATGCATATTAATAGGTTGAAGAGGCTTCAACTTAAAGGTTGTTAATGAACCAGGTTGTTCATAAACCATGAATTCGAAAATGAGGTCAACCCTTGTGGACATTATGTTTCTGATCTATTAAGGTAATTTCAGTATCGTTAGGTACCGAGTATCTAATTAGCATCGTTTAAGTTTCAAATATCATTTCAGTATTGAGTATCGTAATACTAAACCTGGTATCACTATCAAAGTCAAAATTTTGGTATCGTGACAACACTAGTGTGACACCTTTTTTAGTTGCGGCGCAGAAACGCTGCAGCTGTGCATACACGCCGGACCATCAAAGTGTTACGACATGCCATCTAAGTGTTACGACATAGTAAAGGCCTTGACGGGAAGCGGCCCGGACACATCCATGGCGACGTAACTAAGTCATCCGACAGCATCTCTTAGCACACTATTGGCCGCAAGTCATCAATATTTTATACAATTATCATGATATTCAGTAGATATGTTGGGTGAAGGCATATGATCATGAGGACAAAGCCATTTTTACATCGCTCCATAGGGGGCGCGATGGTGCCAATGCTTGGACCCCTCCCAACGCCGCTTGCGGCTTTAATAATTCATTTGCTACTGTTACTGTCTGTTAGGCGGTGCTGTCCCTCCAGCAATGCTGGGAAGTGTTGACTTTTTAAAAAAATACAAGATTAAAAGCCATTTCTAGGTAGTGTTTGGATGACAAACATGATTTATTTAGCCATTTTAAATGTACGAAACCTGTCTGTTGAGGAAGGGTCATTTTAAACCTGTCTGTTGAGGGTGTGTCGGTGCCTTGTCTTTCAGGATGGGGAGGACCGTTTGCTTCTGAACAGTCAGGACACGAAGAGAAGGTAAGGGGCGGGGGGACATCGAAGGGTCCTGATCTCTCATTTTCGTGGTTCTGGAATATTCTTTCTCACCCCACATTCAGTGTAATGAGATTATATATATATATTTATTTATTTGTTTCCTCTGTGGAGTCAGTAGCCTTCCCAGCTCCCCTCTTGTGCAGTCTCCCATGGTTCTTCATTAAGTGAGATATTCACTGGGCGAGTACAGGCAGGATTTTGTGCTTCAATTGGCTTTCTCCACTGTGCTCAGTGTGCACAGTAATCAGTTAATATCCTCTATAATCTCAGCATAGCTTCTCACACACTGTGTGCTACGCTGAGAAGGAAATTGACGGATGGAGAAGGGCTGGGAACGATCAGACACTAGACCTCGATTCACACAGTAGTTAGAAATTGGAATCCAAAAAGCGCATTCCTACACCTGTCTATCCTAACACTTAACTCACATATTTACCATATGACCTGACATGACACGTGTGACCTTAAGGAAAGGCTTGTTTTGGGCCACTGTGGCACATTTTTCAGAAGCAACATGCACCATAGACGTAGCTGTAGACACAGGATGTTCTTTTGGGCATTTCCCAGGGTACTCCCTGAAAGCACAGGGACATTAATGTTGCATTGATTGTTGAGTGGTACAAGCAGCATACCTCCATGCCCTCAAACACAGCAGGGGTAACACTAAGTGTGTGGCACTGAAGTGCTGCTTAACCCTTTAAGGTGTGAGATCACAGATAAGTGCTCAGAATGTTAACTGAACATTCTAATGCTGGTGATGTAACAATCACTACTGGTAACTGAAAGCAACTGAGTTCTGGAACACTGACTGAGAATTTTGAAAGAGCATTCTAAAAAAACTGCTGTACAAAGGGTTAATACACTCCAGTCCTCTCAGGCCGCCACCCCCGTGAGTCCAAGCTGCTAAGCATGTCCTGACCAGCGTGTCCTGATGTATGTTGCTGTGCCATACTGCGGTGTCCTCCTGCTGTTTCATAAGCTTCTGTGCTATTCAGACAGTGTTCAAATCTGTAGAGTCAAAATGGTTCTGTATGACAAGAGTCAACATCTCTTTTGGGTCTCTTTTATTTCCCATCTGCCCTGGTGCCGGCTTGAATGCCCCAAGGGCACAGGGTTAAAGTCGCTGCTGAGACCAGCCCTCACAGAACCTTCTCCCAGTACCCAATATGTCCACAAAAGCCTCTTCCAACATGGCCGCTGTGGCGTCCTCCTGAAGCCGTGTGTTTTCCCGCAGGGAGAGCTCGTCTGAGACGGAGCCGGAGGGGGAGAAGGCCGCCCTCCAGCAGTCCTTGCAGAACACCAGTGCCTTGATCCTGGAGAAGGACAAAGAGCTGGAGACCCTGAGGAATGAGGTACCTGTTCATTCTCTGGGGTGCTGAAGGGAGCAGAGGGAAGTTTAGTGGTTATCAGTATGGGTCCTGGAAATTTCGCTTTGATAAATATCTCAGAGAATTTAAACAATCTCTGAGGAGAACTCCTCATAGTATGGTTGCACATGCACTACTGAAATGAACCCCTTTCAAAGAAAGATATTTAAATTATTAGAGAATGGGAAGCAGGGTGCTTTAGGTACCTAAACTACTAAAAAAGACAAAAAATTCCTAATTTCATCCCTGCTCCATCCGTCTACAAATGTCTCTGGAGCAATTCTGTCTTACGGCTGAAAACATGGAAGGTCAAAAGCATGTAGCGAATGTCAGTTTCTCTGACCAATCACAAAACAGCCGCCCGAGGCATGAGTCTAACATAGAGCGGCGCGTTAGCATCAGACCCGAGCCGTGCTAGCAGCGGACCTCAGGGGGCGGGGCAGTTTGCTGACTCTGGGGGCGGGGCAGTTTGCTGACTCTGGGGGCGGGGCAGTTTGCTGACTCTGGGGGGGGTGTGTCCTGCCGTGTCTGCGCAGATCGCGGTTCTGCGGGGGGAGAGCACCATGGCGAAGACGCTGCAGTCGGCCGTGCGGTCGCTGGAGACGGACAAGGCCCAGCTGCAGGCCCGGGTGCGGAGCCTGGAGCAGCGGCTGGCGGCGGGGTCCCCGGGGGCCGCTGGAGACGACGCCTCCACGGGTAAAACCGCCGCTCTGACAAAAAACAACTGAGAATACAGCAGAAACATCCGTCAGTAGGGCCTCACAGACACAAACACTTTGGTGACTTGTGTTACTCTGGTTCTTATTTTGTAGCCAAGCACTCTTTTAATAATACATAATCAAGCAAGCTATTTGGAGCACAAGTTATCAACAGGGAAACTCTCCACTTGTTGACATTAAAACAAAAGTTCTGTAACCTGTTATAAACTACTATGTTGTCACTTGTTAAGTACCATTAAGGTTGAAAAAGGTTTAAAACAAGTTTTTAAATGTTCAAGAAAACATAAGTCAATTTAATTCCTCCCTTAGTATTATCCAGACCCTCCTCAATTGCTTGATTGATCTAATTAGTTGGCCTACTCATTACTAGTGAGTCTATTCAGTATTGATAATATATATTTGCTCAATATGCAGTGATTTCTTTTACACATCCCAGTACATCATGCATTATAAAATGAAACCGGTTCATATTTCAGCTTCTATATAGGATTTTGTCTCTTAATTTCAGAAGTGATTTACTACAGCATTAAATGCTCTTATTATAGACATGATAGTCTGTGCTCAAAGATAATTTGAACATTTCAGCTGATTTATTCTAAGAATGACAAAATGCAGCTGTCTTACCCATCTCCTGTAATTATCACCATTATGATCAGTGAATTATGGAAGAATATTAGCATTACCAAATTTCTGTTAGTGATTTTAGGTGCTCTTCTCCACCGTCATATTCAGTGAGTATAATTACGTCTAGCAGTCTTGGAACATACTTATCATCAGAGACTGTTAGTTTGTTAGTTAGACAGCTAGTCTTTACATGAACAAGAGAGCTTTTTTCCTCATCACGCAGCTTGGGTGACCATGTGTTGTGTGCGTGTGTGTTTGTGTGTGTTTGTGCGTGTCCTTCTCAGGTGACTCGACCTTGGACCAGCTCCGGGAGGAGAAGGAGTTTGCAGAGGGCCAGGTCAGAAACTACACTTCCTTCTCATTGCCTTGTGTTAATGATAGATACAGGTCACAGACAAGATGGCCGCCTCTAGCCTGAAGCCTGAGCGAAGTCAAAATGGAAATAAGATTTTTCTATGAGAGGGAAGATCACTGCACTGGGATAATAGTTTCTGAGCTTTACCTTCTAATAAATAGATGAGAAAAAACTTTAAAAGCTTAAATCTAATAGCACAGCTTGAAAATATAGTATACCAGTTGTATTTATATTAGGTATTTAGGCACTATAATAAAGAGTTTTGGTTACTAGGAAACTGACGTCTCTGTCCCTGTGGCTGCCCCCTGCCCGACCCGTCTCTCTCTCGTCAGATTGACTTCCTGAACTCGGTCATCGTGGACCTTCAGAGGAAGAACCAGGAGCTGAAGATCAAGCTGAAGAAGCTGGCGGAGGCGTCCTTCAACGGGAACACTGACGGCGAGCTGGACAACCACGGCAGGTGCGTCCTACCCCCCCCACCCCCCCACTCCCTTCCCCCGAACCTTCAGCTGTTCTCTGCTCTCCTGCCCCCACCGCTGGGATGTTGCCAGAAATCTGCCAGTTTCTGTCCCGGTTCTGATTTCAGTGTCTGTGCGTGAAGTTGGGTGAAATATAAACATACAAATATTGTCTAGCACTCACCATGTTACTTGAAGTTTATACAGCCAAAATATATGTATTTTCTACATTTTTCCTCTGTCCTATTATCTAGCAGGGACTAGAGGCTTTTTGTGTTTTTGACTCCCTCAGGAGCTGGTCTTAGTATTATATATTCTTTTAAGTGCTGTGAAATCATGTATTGTTATGTTCTTATGTTGTAGCAGGGCTGAATAGTCTGTTCTCCTCATGTGTTGTGACTCATATGTACTGGCCTTCACAGTGATGCGTATTTGACTGAGATCTCCCCTCGTCTGTGTCTCTGTCCTTCCGTCTGTCAGTCTGTCCAAGAAGAAGGCCACCCCCCGGCTCTTCTGTGACATCTGCGACTGCTTCGACCTCCACGACACGGAGGACTGCCCCACCCAGACCCAGTCGCCCGACACGCCGCCCCACACCGCCTACCACGGGAGCCGTGGCGACGAGCGGCCGTACTGCGACATCTGCGAGGCGTTCGGGCACTGGACCGACTCCTGCAACGACGACCAGACCTTCTGAGCCCCGCCCCCGCCCTCCTGCTCCGCCCCCACCTCCTCTCTCACACGTACACTCGCGCGGGCATGCACATACACACACACACGCACATGCGTGGACACACACACGCACACACATACACACACACACTCACACACACGCACACATGCGCAAGCACACACACATACTGTATATGCACACATGTACACACACACACACACACAAACAGGAAACTGAGTGGTGCTGCTGACACCTGTGTGTGTGTGTGTGTGTGTGTACATTGGGCCCAGAGAAATAATCGATCGCATGACTATCTGGTCTGTCCCTTCAGCAGTTCTGCTCCAGCTGTCCCTACTGACTCCGGTACAGGAAGGCTAGTATGTCTGCTGCTATTCAGTGCATTTCAGCTCTTAATTAAAGTCATAGATTAGCTGTAGACCACACACCTTGTTTCCAAGGCTGAATTGGCTGCTGTGTGAACGGAAACCACACAAACCTGCAGACACTGCAGCCCTGCAGGACTGGAGCTGAACACCACTAATGTAGGCATTCTGGGCCTCCCACGGTCATTTGGCGGTCGACCAAGACATGCGACTAATCACACAGTTAGGGACTAATTAAGAGGTGTTCGTCAGCGCAAGACGATGAAATTACACAGCTGCGGATGAGTGTGGAGGAAGTGAACCGCGGATTCGATTCAGACCGTCCCTCTGAACCTCAAAAAAAGAAATAGCACGTTAAGGCAAAAAAAGCCCACATGTCTAAGGGTCAATTATGGGATACAGCTGGAAATACATACATTTTAACACAAGTTTAACACAAAACCAAAAAGCTACTTGTCACTTCTTGCAAATTCTGTTGATACCGAGAGAAGTCCATCTGTTTATGGGCAGGTTTTAAATCCATCTTTTTAAGTCAATATTGTACAGTAGGTAGTTCATTTTATATCAACATTTCCCTCCTCCTCATAGAAAACTGTTCTCTGTGTTCTTGGTGGACATTTAAATTCATAGCTGCATGGGCTAGTACACCGAGACCAACATGTCAGTGACCATTAATATTGCTCTGTTTCTCTTCCCATGCCCCCGATTAGTGGTAATTTAATGATTGACTGAGATGATTGCCACAGTTAATTAAATGATTTAAAAAAAATTTTTAATGAATATTGGCTTCCAATATGGGTCCAAGCATATCAAATCCCCACCCTATTTTGGAACGTCCAACTATCTGCAGCCGCAGCCGAGGTCCAATGCGCGGTCCCCACTGCTGATTGGGGAGGGTGCAGACATCCGCAGTTCTCCTTTGAGGAACGTGGTGTCACCAGCTGCTTCTTTTCACACCGCAGCTCACAGCCAAGCTGGCACAGAGCTGCTTCAGAGGAACAGGCTTCGGCATGCGGTCCACGCATAGGCGTAGATTTCGGGGGGGGGACGCAGGGGATACGTCCCCCTCGATATTTAGAACACGTGCATTTGTCCCCCCCCAATAAAAACATGAAAGAAGCATTTCCTCCATAAATTAATGCAGAAAACGCACAAATTTGGTGCATAAAAATTCACCAGAATGCAGGAAATGAAGTGTTTGATGCTCAAAATTTCCTGGGTGGGGACCCCCAGACCCCCCGCTTAATGTGTCCCCCCAATGTTCAAACGAACCCTACGCCACTGGATCCACGGTAGGGCTTTAAACGGGCCCAAAACTGTCAGCACCGACCCGACCAGAGCCTGCATTCCCCTCAGCCCGAGCGCAGCCAGAGCCTGCGTGTTGCGGCATTCTGAAAGCCGACCCGATTTGAACCCGACTTTAATAAGTGTGTTGCCACAGCAGACGCCCTCTGGTTTGGGATACAGTGTCATCCATATTCTGTTCGAGAAAAAATTCAGCTGACGTCTGAGTCGGATTAGTGGATGTTGCACAGCGGCAGGCTTGTGCAGTATACCGTTGATGAAGCTACGTACTTAAGCTGGGTGTCAACAGAACTGCCAAATCTGCTTACAGGCTAATACGTGGCTTTGGGCCTGTTTTTTCCCGATGTTGCTTGGAAAAATGGGAAGTTGTGGTTTTTTAGGCGTGTTTTTAAAAATCTGGTCGTTTGTTTGGAAATGTAACAAGCGACCTGTTTTTTTCACATTCATTGTTAAGTTGCTATTGTTCCAGGACACTAACTAGCTTATTAATTTAGCCATTTACGAACCTCCTACTTTCGTTTTTCAGCTTTATTAAAAACCATATAAAACTGAAATGCACGTGAGAAAACCCGATTATTTCTCTGAGCCATACGTACATCTTAAACCCACTCAAACCCTACAGGCCTCCACTCAGAGCACTTTCTTTAAATAATATGCTAGAACCTTCTGCTATGCTTCTCTCAGCACCTGGAAATGGGATTGCTAGTCACCTAAAGTAGATTTTAAAATGTACAGAAGATTTTAAAATATTGAGATGAGGGAAAAAAAAAAAAAAAACTCATACAGCTGACAAGAAAACAAGACCCGAACTGCCACTGATCAACAACAGCGACCTCTAGTGGCAAGTTGGCATGGCTGCAGGAGCCAGTCTTGCAGTGCGTAGCCAGTGAGAGACACTACCTTATTTATGGCTGCTGACCTTCAGCTACAGCCAAAACTAAAATTTGTGTTTGTTTGTTTTTAAAATTTTTTTTATTATTTATCTGTTATGTCTACAGGAATGATGAGGGTGTGGGGCTGTTTTATTTTACAGTCCAGCACACTCGAGCGCACTCGCTAGTTCGTTCAGTTGGGTCGCCGAGCAGAAAGTGGAGGTAGGCCTGTGAGGCTCAGCCAGAGAGAAACTCAGGCCAGGACCAGACGGTTTCCGGTGGCAACGCCGAACCAGATGCTAACAGACACACTGCACTGCACACTTTAAACTTCAAACCTCCCGTTTCCATTTTTAAACACAAGGCTCCTGTTAACTGCCTCTCTGTGAAACCCCTTGTAGTGACCAATTAGGAATTATAAATATCGAGGGTAGCGATTATTCTGTCGGGTTGTATGGATCACCTTTTCCTCTCCCCTCTTTAGAACGTGGAGTATGTGTACTTATAAAAAGGAAATATATGGTATTGTTTGAACCATGTCTTGTATCTCTCGGCATACCTGTAATATAATTGTGGAAAGTAGAATTGTTTTATTGTAAATAGCTTCTGTATTTACTCTAAGTAAACTGTACTTATCTTGGCACAACGACATGAAAACAGTTTGTTTTTGTCTTTTCCTCTTTCTGCACAAAACGCTTGTTCACTTGGCCTGTCCCGCAAGTCAGGGGTGGGGTCAATTCCATTTTAGTTCATTCGGTTCAAGAAATACATTTCATATTTATTTCATCACTTGAATATAATAGCGCTCGGTGATGATTTTTCAGTTAGTAAATTTGAAATTATTTTCTGAACTGCCTGAAATGAAGTGGACTGGATCCCAGCTCTGCTGTGGGTCACCAGGAGTATAGCACACCTAAGTTAGTAACTACAAGCACATTGTGGACTGTTTCTACTTTAATAAAACGGTGGTTGTCTTTGATGGGCATTTTGTCATTTTCGAATATATATATTTTTCATAACGCAGAATGTCATGATATATTTATACAAATGCACTCCTGTAACCAGCGCAGCGGCTTCCGTCTTCTCTTCGAACCTCCTCGGCGCCCAGGGTGCGCAGCTCTTTGACGGCGTGCGAGTTAAAGCCAATCTTTCAACTGCTAAAAAATAAAAATAAAAAATACATGAGAAATAAGTTGTTGTTGTTGTGGTTCTGTTATGCGTTCTGCTTGCTTTCATCTGGGCTAGCAGTCGTGTGGCTGGTCTGCGGGCCCTGGCTGCTTTACCTCAGTGCTGTGCACCCAGTGAGCTGCCTGCTAGCGTTCTGCTGTCAGTGCCAGTCGGACCTGGGTCAAATACGTATTTGCTTAGGATTCAAGAACTCTGGGGCTCACAGTTTTGGTTGAATCACATTTTGACACCTCTGTGCCATCTAGTGGTTAAGTACCGGTACTGGCCTTTTTTTAGTGCCCAGTACCACCTAGTGGTTAAGTGTGAATATTGCCATTTTTAGGGCCAGATGCCCTCTAGTGGTTAAGTATGGGTACTGTCCTTTGTAGGCCCAGCTAGGCCAGTAAGTGAGCGAAGGTAGACTGTCTCTTTTAGGATACTTAATCAGTCTTAATGTGACTGTTTAACCGCCACATATCACAGCTTTTAATAGAGGTGAGCTGATGAACTTAATCAAAGGGGTCTTCAGTCCCACGTCTTACTCTGTGAATGTTGCATTACACTTTACGTTGTGCCCTGTGCATTTCCAAAATGTGCATGCCAGTTGTCAGATCTAGTTATAAGTTCTTTGATTGTCAGACATTCTTGGTTTAATGTAGACTTTCACTAAATCCACAAATGCCGGTGTCGCAAGATTGAGTGGTTCAAAGTAAACAATGCCCTTCTTCTAATGTGCACTTATGTGTTTCAAAAAGGCCAAAATGCAGCTAATGCGTTGAGTTTATTTTTTCTGTTGGTTCACCATGGAGGTCAAATGAGAACGAAATTCTCATTTACAGTGACTATTTGGTTAGGGAGTGCAAGGGATTATCAGGTGGCAAGATGTACGAGGCTAGCTTTTATGGGAACATGACCAGGGACCTGTATCACAAAGCTGTATTACTGATTTGGCTGGATTAAAGTAAAGTCCAGATAGTTATTTTTACTTCAGTCTATGTTGAGTTCTCCAGAATTGGGATGGTTTATTCAGTGCAGTTATCCAGCTAACTCAGCAATTCTTTTGTTGTTGTTGTTGTTGTTGTTTTCCTGTTGAAATACACTTTTAATCATTTATTTCATCGTAGTTGAAGAAAAATGATTATTCATCTGAATGGAAACTGCAGAAATGTATGATTTTTGCCTTTTATTTCACGTTTTAGGCATGAGAATACAGTCTTGTGTACATTTCAGTTTTTCCCAGTAAAATACATTTTCATCATTTTACTGGGAAAAACATTTTTATTCATTTATTTCACAATGCTTGTTGAGTAAAGAGGAATTTTGTTACAGCTAAATTTTCTTTTTTCACTTTTTGCACGTAAGACTTGCATACACGGCCACCCACTGTATAGGTATAGCCTGTGATGTCACGGAGGGAGACCGGAACCTGGCCTGGTGTAGCCTTTGCCGGGAGAGAAAATCTACTTCTCAACAGGGAAAAATGGGGAATATGGAAACCGGATCTGACAACATGATTAACTATTTCTGATTTTTAAATTCCGCCCAGTCGTATTGATGGATATGAAGTTGAAGGATTTTTTTCCCCAGTGCAAAGCACCACTCAGTTAATTAGATCGGCAAAATAAATACTTATGGATGGTTAAAGAAAGGAATAAATTATTTATTTTTCACATGCATTTATTTTGCATATAAGCAAGGCGACGATTCGGTGAGAACGGGGAAATACTTAATTCTTAATGCTGAGCTGAGCTGAGTTGAGCTGTTTTGCTAAAATAGAACTTATTGAACAAATACACACATATAGCCTACACATTTCGCTAAATACAGATGTTTCTTTCAGATTTCATTGCATTAATCCAATCAATGCAAATTGAAAATTTACCCTTTTTTATGCTTTAACTTTCAGCAACAATAACAAGTGCTGGTATTAACTTTTTAACAATTAACCAAAATTACGCAGTTCAAAATTTGCCTATACAAAGAAAATAAATCACCAAAACGTTTTCCTTAGGGCTACTGCAAAAAGATAGTCTATGGGTCTGTAGCATGATTGAAAAATTCCGTTCTGGGAGGGCTGTTTCCACTGGTTACTCTGGTTTAATTAGCTAATTATCTGCAGCCTGCATACACCACTGCCGGTTCACTCATCATGGAGTCAAACATTTCATATAGAGACACATGATGTATTCAGTGTTAATTCGGGAGCTTATCTATGCATTTTACTAAATAGCAGATCATGCACACGATCCGGTTAATTGAATAATTAAGGGCAGAGGTGGCCGTGCAGTCCAGAAACCCATACGGCACCTCCAAGCTCACCCATAAACAAGTTACCCGACGTTTTATTAACTGTTTTGTTTTTCAGGTAGCGTACATTACAATGTGGAATGTAATACAATTATTTAATTCAAATTACTTGCGAACTGGGTTTTTATTCTGAAAAAAAAAAAAAAACCCACAAAAATGAGCAAGTGTCAAAGTTTGAATGAGGTGCGCCTACAAGCACAATTACTTGTAGGTATAGCCTCTGATGTCACTGAGCGTGGCTGAAACCTGGCCTGTTGCGGCCATACAATTCAGGCCAGCCTCTACCGGAGAAAATCCGCTTCAGCTATAGAGGAAAAAAACGGAGAAAAAAAAGAAAAAGGCATCTGACAACATGGCGAACTTTTTCTGAGAAGTTTCTCTAGGACGCTAAAAAAAACGTTCTTGGACGGAAGTGTGAGCACTTATTTTTGCACTCACCCACCACTATATCTTAAATAAAGGTTGAGACAGTTTGAAGAGGCAAGATGTTTGTTTTCCCTATCGCCGTGGAAAGTATCATGGGATGAAAGTTGCATGTTGCAGTAGCTGGATTATACTGAAGTAGCAGGACAGGATGGAGAAACAAGCAACGCGAAGAGAAAAGGTAACTGATCCCGGGCGAAACTTGAGCCTGTGTCGCTCGGTGCGACGTTTTAAAAATAATTGTTACGACTGAGATCAAAAGGTTTGCTGCTGAGTTGTTTTAGTTGTGTTTGCGTTGTGGAGGATGACCACGCAGCAAAGGGTTCAAATCGGTTTTCCACGCTTGCATATTAGTTTTACTTTTTGTCGTTTCATATTTTGGATGTGACATCAACACAAGTACAATAGCTGCCTACCTTTATAAAATGTTCTGGTAATGTGAGATTTTGTACCATGATTATGAGTTACGATGTTGTCAATGCAATTTAGGTGTGTGTGTATGTGTGTCGTATTTCTTTGCTATTGTGTTTTTTTCCCGAAAGAGGCCAAGCTATGAAATCAAACAGAATCTGAATTATATTTTTTTAACACGGGGAATTATTTGACACTCTTTTTGCAAGAACATTTACCACAGTGGGTCTAATTATGAAGCATAAACTTACTACAGTACAAATGAAGGGAATCTCTTAGTATAAAATATTTTATTTGCTCGTTAGCTAGAGGTCGGCGTATGTACTTTTCATCTATTACTCCTCATACAAAAATAAAAAAATACCCAAACACTCCACGCTCAATGTGCGTAATGCTCGAGGACTCGGTTGCAACGCAATAGCGCATGACAATCAGACGTTCAGTGCAGAGGGCGTATCTGTCAAATCTTAATCCTCTGTGAAAATCTACAGCTGTACAAGGGGAATTTTGCGCAGTAGGCTTGATCTTTCTTCAGATATATTCCAATGGTGTTCTACAGAGAATCTGCACATGCGTTTTGGCACATCCATGCCTTTGCAATTACAGCGGCTTCAGTAGACGCTTGTAGGAAGTAGTTTTGTTTCTGTTTGTTGTATTTTCCAAAACACGACACGCTATATTGACAAGTTATTAGCATGCATTTGCATACATAGGCATCCTTGTAATGGCATTCAAAATTCAATGTCGGAATATCTGGACGTTTGTAATGTTAGAAATTGTTATTGTCCCATTCCAATATTATTGCATTGCATTGTCTTATTTACTTTATGCTGTAAGTTTGAAGCCCATTCCATCGCATACACATGGTGTTCTGTTGTCAACTGATTACAGCAGAGATTGCTGGGGTGTATGATTTTTATCGTCAACAATGATGTTAATTAGTTAAGCAAAGTAGGCTACAGTACTCTACGTTGCCATTTCAGAACACCCTTTTATATCTGAGTATAAAATGTTTTTATATATAATGCGATGCAGTAAATTAATTTCCACTTTTTCAGTCTCGGTAGGAATGCATTGCTTGCACGTGCCATTGGGCCAAGTTTTAGTCTTGGTGAATTTCGGATGAAAAACTGCACAACTCCCCAACAGAATCTGGCACATCCGTTGGCTGAACACTTAGCCTGCCTGCTACCAAGAACAAACTATTGCTTCACAGCAAACTCTGGCGTCTCGCATGCCAGGATTATTCAGAATTCGAAAGACCAGTTATCTTTGTTGTATTGACATGGAAGGTAGTTTTGTTTTGTGATTGAAATTAAAATTTCACCGTATATATATATATATATATATATATTTAATGGAAATGAAGGCAGTGTTCTGTGGAGAAGAGGTTGTCTTGTTCCATGGTGTGTGGTCTACTCCATCTGTAAAATGGCAGGTAGTTCTCAGACAGATACTGTATGTTGCCGCAACCCCTGGATCTGGCTGTGTTTTGCAGTTGTCCGCTACACATTACAGCCAGACTCCTGCAATGCTGCTTTGCTGAAACGGCCACATGTTTTAGAGGATTTAAAAGGGGAAAGCTTATTCACAGGTTAAGACCACACAGCTATGTTGCCCCTTAGCAGTGAAAGTCGGGGATGTGACTATATGTGCGCGCAAATTTTGGGGTGAGTTCCATTTGAGTGCATTCAGTTTAGGAAATTAATTGAAGTTCAATTCAGTAATTGGAAAAAAATCTTTACTGAAACTTATGGGAGCTTTTCAGCTCAGCTTTTCAGTTGTAATGGAACTGACCCCAAACCTGGTGCATACACATCAGGTTTCTGCCAGACATGGTTCATTGCACCTCAGTAGTGTGTGTGTGTGTGTGTGTGTGTGTGTGTGTGTTAAAGGATTATAGCAGGACAACCCAGCAGCCCTGGTGCTGGAGAGTCACAGGCTCTCAGGCTGGTTTTTGTTGTAGCACTGCACTGAATGAATCAAGTAGAGCAGTAGATTACCCAGTTAACTCATCTGACCCGGTTACTTGGGTCTGAACTGGGTGCTGATTTAAAAAAAAAAAAACCAAAAAAAAAAACACTAGCAGAGCTTTTGGCTCTCCAGGACCAGCTTTGCAGACCCCTGGATTAGAGGGTTCACTCTGGTACAGAATGGTTATCTGTGGTGTTGCAAAACATGAAGTTTTATGACGCAAAGCAAGTTGCTGGAGAGAAGCAACAAATCGGAGTAGGGTTTGGAGGCCCTGAGTAGGCAGCTCCACCTATCCCCTTAGTGAACTGCAGAGCACTCAGAGAGAGGGAGAAAAAGAGAGAGAGCAAGAAAGAGAGAGAGAGGGAGAGAGCGGGGGAGAGAGTGAGAAAGAGAGAGGGGAAGAGAGAGTGAGCAAGAAAGCGAGGGAGAGACAGAGAACGATAGAGATGGAGAGAGAGAGGGAAAGAGAGCAAAAAGAGCACATTGGCTGAGATCTCACCCTGGCTGTTGCTGGGAGACCACCCACCCATGCCACAGGCTGAAACGGCTCCAGTTTTCAGAGTGTTTTACCTCAGCCACCAAGCACAGAGTTAACCTGTTTATTCTCCTCAGGACTGACCGTTATTTGAGTTCCCATCTTGTCCGTACTGTACATTACGCAATTCCATTCTTTTCCTGTGGATTGTAATAGGTGGAGCTCTGCTATTCCACAATTCTCTGGTTTTACAGTAACCTGTATAATTTTATTACACACTTGGGCTAATGGACAGTATATCAGAGTAGTACAAATTTTAGTCTAAAAAATATTGTTTCCTCTTATGAGTGAGTAGGCCTTAGCTGCTTATGTTTTTAAGCAGTGGAGTGCTATTGGTGGAGACCCTGCCACAGGCCTAGCTTTGCAGGAAAACAGGAAATCTATTTTTCTCAATGTACACTTGGCCTGCCGAGGAGGTGCTGGGGTTACCCTGCCGGAACAAGCCCCTCCCTCCCCGGGCATCGCTCCCAGCAGGACTAGAAGCCAAGATTATGGCCTGATATCACGGCCTGATATGATGATGCAATATTCATGTGCCATTGAGGTGACGCATTTAATGCGCCGCTGATGCTGCAGATTAAGGGTAAATGTCTATCTGTGTGGGGCGGCAAACGATAGTCTGTGATAGTCACCCAACCCATCATTTTTTGGAATGTTTTTTTTTTTTTCAAAATTCTTTGTCAGTGTTCTAGAACTTGCTTTCAGTCGTCAGCAGTGATTGTTACATGAACATTAGAATGTTCAGCCAAGAACATTCTGATCACATATGTGTGATCTCACATCTTTAAAGGGTTAAAAGCCTTGAACTTGTACCCTTCCTGTCGTATTTGAATCTGTGAAGCGGTCTCATCGCTGTAGCCTGCTCCTCCTCCTGTGGAGCGCCCGCCAGTCGTATCCGCTACCTCTTTCCCCTTCACTGTCGTTGCCTCGATGGCATACGCTTCATACGCTTCATACGTAGTGTGCCCTGTCAGACTACGAGCAACCAATCAACCTGAGGGGGGTGCTGAAGAGCGACTGGATGCAGTCATAGCTCTGAGTGAACCCCTCCTTCTCTGGGTCACACAACGGGCAAATCCGTGCCAGCTTGGCATCGTCTGGATTACAGGGCTTTCACCAGTGCGACGTTACTTCCAGTATGTTCAGCGCTGTGTGCACAGTGAACTCCATGCCCCAGTTATGTAAGCCTTCTCAATCTTATTTGAGGGGCACCTGCACATTTTCACCACTCTGTCTGAGCAATCGGATTTGACACATTGCGGTCAGTGAAGTCATTTGATGCCTTACCGAAGCGAAGGATTACTCTGGGAAACCCTTTTCAGTAACAGAGGCCGTCCAGGACTGGGGTCATGGAGGCCGGTCCTGTCCAACTCGGGGTACACCCAGCCCCCAGGAGTTTGAGGGGCACCGCCCCCAGCAAGGCCCCCCTCCCTTTGCAGACGCTGCTGGCTAACTTTGACTCAGAAATAATACGGGAAATTTGACTTGGAAAGGTCGGAATTTATGGCAACTGAGTGGAAAGTTCCGGTGGAATGCGATTCGAGCGGCTGTGTTATCTGTGCTAGATACCCAGATGGGGAAGGGGGAGAAGGCAGCAGATCCCCCACCCCCCTTCCCCCCCAAAGTGTGCACTTCTTCCAGGGGGGGGTCTGGAGGATTATCTGCTGCCTGTTGTTTCTATGGTGCCCTTGCAAGCAGCCTCACTTTCATTTTCCCAGGAATGCGATCCAACCTCCTGACCTGCTGGAAGCAGGGGTGGGGGGTGGGGGGTGGGAGGGGTGGAGGAGGAAAGGGGGACTTGCTTTGGAGTCAGGAGAGAAACTGCCCTCCCCCCTTTTCCTGCAAGTATAGTCTTTTGCCCACTTCTGTGTGTTTGTGTGCATGTGTGTATCTGATAGAGCGAAAGAGGGAGTGAGAGAGAGAGATTGTGTGGAGACAGAATCAGATCAGCGTGTGGGCCTTCAGAGCAGCTGATTGGATTACGCTCACCCCAAGCCCAGTGCGAAAGCAAGTATCAACCGAGGCAGCATGCCGTTTGAATTAGCGTCCCAGACAGCTGCTTGAAGTGAGCTGGCTAGCTCCCACAATGCAGTGCAACAGCAGAGGCTGTCGGTCGCAATGGAAGGTAGAGATAGGGAAGGTAAACCACTGACTCCACTGCTGCTTGGCAGCCATGCTGCCCAAACTCCTGATGTGCTGTTCTGCTCACAATGAGCTAAACTCCAGCTCACTGTGTACTGGAGGTACTGTGGAATGCATACCTATTTGATACCATGTTAAATACAGTGTTATCTAATACATTGTAATTTAATACTGATGCAATAATAATCGATTGTTACAACTATATTTCGCTTTTGTATTTTATGTAAAATTTGCATCAACATGCGCATGCACAAATTGCCAGGATTAAGGATTTATAGATAATTTTAGATAAATTATATTTTCTCAATACTTCCCCAGCAGGCAAGAAAAACGTCTATTGGTACGAAATGAAATGAAAACCATTGCAGCTAACATTAGCTAACAACCAAGTAGAAGTCAAGCTTAAATTAGATTTAGATAGTGTTTGTTGTGTGGCTATGGAACAAGGTGTGTGCTAAATTAATTTCAACTTAATAGCTACAATCATTGACAATGTATTTTCAGTGGTTTGATTTGCAGTCAAAGGTCACAGCTGTGATGTGTGCATATGTAACAACCTTCATTTCTGTGGGTATGTAGCATAGTTGTCAGCCAGTACCCAGTGAGCACATTCAATATCTGTCAAAGGATTTATGCTTTAAACACTGGTAGAAATTCCTATGCAGGAGTAAAGGTTTTCAAAAAAGGCCAATAATAAGGGAGACGGTCCATATTTTTTCACTTCAAGATTTGCGGCGAATAGTCGCGCGTATCTGAAAGAAACTTAGCGAAGACAACTGCAGTCTGCTTGGGCCTGTTGTGGCTGGGAGGATAACACAAAAGAAAATGGAGGCAGCGGATTGTCCGCACTATCTGCCACTTCCTGTTTTCAGGACACTCGTGTGAGCACGGTCCCAGACTTAAGCAATGCCGCTACAGGTCTCCCCTTAAGCAAATATTCTCCAGTAGCATTGGCTGGTTCGAGGTGCTGCCATCTGGGAGAGGAGGGATCTGGCGGCTTCTCAGAGAATGAAACGAGCAGGTGTGTAAATCACAGACATCGTAATCAATTGGCGCGTCTTTGCGAAAGTGGCGTAAGACCTGAACAGAATTTAAGGACAGAGCAATGGAAATTAAATGGATTAAACGGATGAATCAAAGGTGGGCAAGAATCATTTTGTCAAGAATCTGTGCATAGCCTGAAGCAGGCTATAAAACATAACAATTTTGAACTTATCTCTGTGGTTAGCCGCTGATTGTGTGACTTGTGTTTTCATATTATGTCAGTTTTAGTTCAGTCTATGATTTCAGTTGGCTCCATTTTTGTGTGTGGTGAAGAAGATTTCAGATATTTGGAGCGGTTTCTGATGACATGCCAGATTTAGAGTGACATGCGTAAGGGCATTCTGGGGTTTGTGGTCTAAAGTAATAAACTACACGTCAAGTAACTACAAAGCTGCTTGTACAGCAACATTATGTCTGCAGAGGTTATACATGTGTATGTTACCTGATTATTCTTTTTTTTTTTTTTAAGTGTATTTTTAAAAAATATATAATTTTTGGTTGGAGCTATTTCTATGATGCATGCAACTTGAGACAGCTGTACTCAAGGAAGGAAGTACTGGAAGTACACAATATAAAAATTGATATTTATGTTTATGATTGTGAAGGAAAGCTGTAAAATGAATCTGTCCTGCATACAGCCTCTGTGCACATAGTCTTGCTGTAGACGTTGTTTTGGAATTACTTGTGTATTCCGAAGTGACTTGTGTCAGCGCATTTTTTCTTGATTTAAACCACAAACTCCTCAATGTCCCCATTCCAGACGCTGTAAATGTAACAGATGTTCAGAAACTTCTCTAAATATATGAAACATCCTTCATTGTACATAAAAATGGCCGGGGCCAGTCAAAAGAAAAAACAACAACAGAAAAAAACCCTGAAATGTTAAAGGAAAAAACTTTGTTCAGTTAGAATTGTTCAGTTCAGTGCAATGATATACTTTTCCTTTTTTTTCTTAGGAAGGATTGTTATAGCAAACATTCTCCGAGAACACAATAATATCAGCTGTCCGTTCCAAATAAATATTTATTGCAAAAAGTCTAAGCAAACAACTTTTGCTTCTGGTTGGTAAAAGCCAAAAACAACAATTGGATACATTTGTATTAGTATTTAGTGGAGTGTGTTTGCAAATTGGTGTAGCTGTATTAGAAGTTAGCAGTATCAGGTGTGATCTCCAGTGCTCATACAGATTACATGCTAACTCAGCAATGGCTGTTCTTTAGTATGGCTTCTCTACCAGTCTTACTACTAAAGCCTCAATGTTGTTTGGCCTAAATTTCCTCAATGCAATCTCTGCAATTCAAAGATTAGAATTTGATAAAAATGTGATTTTGTTTGAGTCTGTTGAATCATTATAAAAGTAGATTATTTCAGATATTTGAGACTGAAATTATAGTTTAGTATATATGCCATATTTTTTTGTGTGTGAATCTTTATCAAGCGTGAATAATTTTGGAGGGCACCTCGTATGAATATGACTGACTGTAAAATTGAAATTATCCATTATTATGACAGTCTGTTACATTTCACTTTGTGTGAAGTGAAACAAAATTGCTTTTAACAAAATGGTTGCCAAACCAATTTTTTTGTTGCCTGTGTCAGGCAATCACTGTCTGGAGTCCTCGAAACTGAGCAGACACACATTCATATTCATATTTATAATATTCAACGTCTGCGTTTGGATGCGGAACTGAAAAGGCTCCCACACTCATCACATTTTCAACTCTTGGCGCAGATGCAAGACCTCGCTCAGAAACCGCATTTTTTTTTTTTTTGACCTCGGTCTTTGGTCGTGTTCACCAGACCTGGTGGGATAAATCTGGTCGAGTTACAGGCCAATTTATGTGCCAACTGTATGTCAAGTGAAACAATCCCGGTTATTAGGAAACTTTGAAACAATGATTTACCACGGGCGAACTAGCCAGCAGCTTCAAATGTGATGTCTTTAACGATTGTCGAGCATCTGTATTCTCCAAATGTAGGTCAGTGAGACCTCCGTGCGGGAGCGAGTCGAGCTAATGTTGCCATAAAAGTCTTTGTGCTGTTGTTTGACTCGCAATACTTTGCAGGCAAGGCTTTTCCGACCTAGCAACAGTAGCCATGGTGGACTGAGCTGCGCATTAATACCGGTTATTGTGTTCAGACTTGTGCGTTAGGCTTTTTAGCTACAAACGTACTCGACCACCTTAAGTGTTTGTTAAAATGTGGTATTGTGACATACAGCCTTGTGTAAGTGGCAGACACGATGGGACTATTTATTTCTTTTTGCAAATTATATATTTTAACTGCGTTAAATTGCATGTCTCCTAGTTGTAGGTTTCCTGTGTCATCAGATGGGACTCTGAAAGCCATTTTGTTTCAAATCAAAGGAAAAAGATAAAATCATAGCTGGCAAACCTTCGTCTGCGTTCGCATTTAGAACGGCCGACTAGCCAAAACGGTTCAAAACAAAACCAGAAGTTTATTTTTTCTTCTTGTCTACTGCACATATTTGGATAACGAGCTGAAGTCAAAACAACACCGTTGCCATTTCTTATAATAGTTAACAGTAGCTGTCCTTCTTGGGTTTATTCGCGGTGGTGATAATGGAACTGGGGCACTGGGTATGGCATTGAAAGTGTCCTGTTTCAGTGTTTTTACAGCGTTACATCAAACGTCCAGACCCCCAGGCTCCCAGCCCCCCAGCCGCTGGGCCCCCCAGGCCTACTGGCCCCCGCTGCCCCATGGCTGCCTGTGGCCTGGAGCAGCAGGCACGTGTAGCTGTGGGCCTGACGTGAAAGAGCACCGCAGTGTCCTGATTTAGCTGCCAGTGTGTGTGTGTGGGTGCGTGGGGGGGTGCGTGTGTGTATGTGTATGCATGTATATGTGTGTGTGTGTACGTGCACACGTGCGTGTATTTGTGTGTGTGTGTGTATGCATGTACGATATGTATATAATCTTAAACATATGCATTTTTCCACAAGTTTACCATCCATGGCCATCTGTAGATATGCCATCTGCCAAGTTACGCCTTGGCGGGCTGTACCCCTCATACAGATACAGCACTAAGTTTGCCACTTTTTCCCACGGCACCGCAGAACTGCCGCCGTGGGCTATGCGCCGCAGATTGTGGTCACTCACTCACACTCACTCACACACTCACTCACTCACTCACTCACTCACTCACTCACTCACTCACTCACTCACTCACTCACTCACTCACACTCACTCACTCACTCACTCACTCACTCACACACTCACTCACTCACTCACTCACTCACTCACTCACTCACTCACTCACTCACTCACTCACTCACTCACTCACTCACTCACTCACACACTCACTCACTCACTCACACACTCACACACTCACACACTCACACACTCACTCACTCACACACTCACTCACACACTCACTCACACACTCACACACTCACTCACTCACTCACCACCTCACTCACACTCACTCACACTCACTCACACTCACTCACACTCACTCACTCACTCACACTCACTCACACACACTCACTCACTCACTCACTCACTCACTCACTCACTCACACACACTCACTCACTCACACACACACTCACTCACTCACGACCTTTGTAGGCACATGCGAAGAAACTTGCTTGCAGGAAAGTAGCAGCAACTGGCGTGCTTTGCAGGGTATGTAGTCAGTCTATAATTTGACACATGGTGGAAATGGATTCCATGAATATAATTTTTTTAAATATTCAAACAAATATTACTTTTTGCGGTCTGGGTCCGTAAATCAAATTGACTCGGAGCAGGAGATTTGATTTAGGATCATATTTCTCTTGTCCTTATCCTAACCTTATCCATTATGAGCTAAACGGTCAGATGGATTCTAGCTTGGTACCCAGACATATGATGGAGTGCATTCATAAACAGTGCTAATCTTGGGTCAGTTTTCTCCTGTCATAATATTATACGCCGAGCTGAAAGGTGAAACTGATCCTAGATGAACGTTTTTGTTCATGTAACGGGGCGAACCCTCCGTTCAGTTTTTTTTCCCCTCTGTCCATAATCCTGACCTCATCCATTTGGGCGGCATGGTTGGTGCAGTGCTTGGCACTGTTGCTTCAGAAGAAGGAGGTTCTGGGTTTGAGTCCAGATCCTCTCTGCATAGAGTTCTTCCCATGTTCACGTGGGTGTCCTCCGGGTACCCTGGTTTCCTCCCACAGTCCAAAGACTGTCAGGCTCCCCAAGGCTCACTTGCAAAAGAGATGTAACTCTTAATATGTCTATCTTGGTTAAATAAAGGAGATATAAATTATCTAAAAACAAGACTGACATTTAATGATTAAAAGCTCAGGTGAGAGCTTGGTGATTCTGTAATTGTGTGTCCCCTCAGGAGCCTGGCCCGCTCAGCCGAGGGGTGTAATTATCGTATCGTTGCGCCAGGCCTGGGGGGGGGGGGTGCTGAGCGACCCGCTGCGCTTGTGCCCGGCGACGGCGTCGTCCCGGCGCGTGACTCCTGGCCCCGCCCTCGGCAGGCCGCCAGTAATGAGCGGTTTGAGTCAGGACTGAGGTTAAGGCCGGTGTGGAGGGAGCTGCTGCCTGCAGTCTCTCTCTCCCAGTTAATCTCAATCTCTCTCGCCCTCTGTCTCTGTTCCTCCCTTTACTCATTCTCTCACTCTGCCTTTTCTCTCTCTTCTTTATCTCTGTTTCTATCTCTTTCTTTCTTTCTCTCTCTTCCTCTTGCCCTGTCTCAAATCTCTCTATCACTTTTCTCTCCCTGTCTCTCTCCCTCTCTTTCTGGAAGTAATTACTCTGTTGCTGCGCTATCCCAGAGTGCAGTGCGTGCATGTGTGTGGGAAGAGGCGTGGCATTTTGCAAGACTGAGGGAGGATGGAAACTAGATCTTTTCCGTGAGCTCTAGCTCCTTCCCTCATTTCCCTCTCTCTCTCCCTCCTATTTCCCTCTCTTCTCCTCTCTCCCTCCCTCCCTGTCTCTCTGCCTCTCTCCCTCCCTCCCTCTCTCCCTCCCCTTCTCCCGCGGAGGCTCCAGATCCGAGCGCTCTGCTCTGCGGCCGCTGACCGTAAATTTGCCGCAGACTAGCGAGTCAGCTGCTGTCGCCGAGCCCCGCCCCCCCGGTGGGCTGGGCTTCCCTGGCCGGCGGCTAACGTCCCCGCAACGTTGCCGTGGCGCAAAAGGCCACGTTTCCATGGCCACGGGTGCAGGCATCTGCTAGGCTACTTACTCCTCCCCCCTCCTGCTGTTCCCAGGGGTTTGCTCCAGAAAGGATATTTTAGGGATTCTCTGTTTGAGCTCTGGGCCCATGTTATTATGGCATCTCACAGAGCAGCGCTGATCTAGGGTCAGGTTTACCCTGGTCATGTGTTAACCTTATCCATCATACACTGGCCAGACCAAACTGTTCCTAGGTCAGCATCTCTGATACTCTTTGCCAGGCTGGCGATGATGGGCAGTTGACTTTTCATTTTTAATGGTATTTTTAAATTTCTATTGTTCATGCAATGCTTATGATTTTTGTTTGTTTTTGACATATAAAGGAAAATGACTCTGATGCATTGACTTGAGTGTTTCAATTGAGGGTAAGCTACTACTGATGTGAAGTAAATGGAACAATAAAGGTTTTATTAAAACGCAAAACTCTCTCCCTCCCTCTCCCTCTCCCTCTCCTCCCTCCCCCCCCCCGACAGTTTTCGATCTTTGGGCCCCGCGCGCTGGGCGGGGCGGTGCGTGCGGCGGTGGAGGGGCCGGGCCTGAGCAAGGCGGAGTTTATGGAGAAGGTTCGGCGGAGCAACGAGGCGTGCCAGCGGGGGGACTTCCACTCGGCCGTGCGCCTGTACAGCGAGGCCCTGCTGGCCGACCCGCAGAACTGCATCCTGTACAGCAACCGATCCGCCGCACACCTCAAGCTGGGCCAGCACCAGGTCGCCCTCGACGACGCCATCAAGGCCCGCCTCCTCAACCCCAAGTGGCCCAAGGTAAGTTAGCCCCTCCCCCCCCTTCCGGCCTTTTTTCCTGCTCCTGGAAGCCGCTGTGCCGCTGATCTGACCATTAGGGAAATGGGCTTGTCAACTCGGAGGTTGCAGGCTCGATTCCCAGGTGAATAACTACTGCTGTACCCCCTGAGCAAGCTACCTGACCTGAATTACCTCAGTGCATATCAAACAAAAAGACTTAAAAATGGATTGCATTGTTTTAATGTACTGTCCGTTCCTTTTAATGCTTGACAATGTGCAGCATTGAAACAAGTCAAAGGGTGATTCACTTTTAAAATCTTGGGGTTTCCATCCTATTCACATACACGATCGTGATGCGTACCATCTACCCACAATGCACTGCGCGATCCGAAAAGACCACCGGGTCTGCTGTGAGCTCGACGGGTCCTCTGGATTAAGCTGGCAGGCCTCTCTCATCCGTTGTGTGCTGAGCGCCGGAGCAGGTGCCCAGATGCTAACGGGCTGCTGGGCGACCGCTTGGCAGTGGGGGCAGGGTTCTCCGTGTTCTTGGCTCGGCGTGTGAGCTTGAATAGGTTTACCGCGTGTCCGCGGGGCTGAATCACTGCCTGACAAAGAGCCCGCCGCCCGCACCCCTGGGCTCTGGGCGGGGCTGATCGGCGGTCAGCTGGCAGCGTAAATGCGTGAAGCGCTTTTCGGATGCTGACCTCTCCTGCAACGATCGGGACTGAATTCTCGGTGTGTGCAGGGAGAATAGATCGTACATTTTTTGAATGACCTTAATATGGAAATTATGAACAGAATTCACATCCAATACATCTTCCTGATTGGACCGCACACCTGAATTCAATTTTTTTCTGAACCTATCAGCCCCCACAGAGGGACTGGCGTAAATTCTGCTGGACATGAGAGGCACCATTAGAGGCTGAGACAGGCTGTTTAGACTTCAGCCCTTCAGTTGTGTAACCCCCACAAAAAAACGTTTTGCTCCATGGTCCTGCTTGACAGGCAGCCTGTGGAGAAGAGCAAGAAGCCATGGCAGCAGCAGTGACTTTCTGAATGCTGATTGGCTGAGTGAGACTGGTGTGGGAAGCTTCCAGGGAGGGGAACGGAAAGCTAATTAAACAAAGATGAGCGAAAGAAAGAAAAGAACACATTGCCAGTCGTGTGCTATTCTTTACTGCGTGATTTTAGCAGAATCTGGTAAATTGGGCTCATGTGGGTTCTGAAGTATGCAGCTATGAACACTTCAGAGCTGGTGGAGGTGGGTAGCTTGTTTTACTCTCCCCCTGGTGGTGGGTGGAGAGTACTGCAGCGCCAGTGGTGATTGTGACGGAGTCCGGAGTGTTTTGTGGGAAACGCGGCTGGGCAGCTCGCGTTCAGCGCCGGCCAAGTCCCGCTTCCCCTCGAACAGAATGGGAGGAAGCTGTGGGCGTGGGGGGGTGGGGGTGGGGTGGGGGGTCGCGGCAGTTCGCTCTTTAAAATCCCGCACTGGCTTGTGCGTCTGAGGACAATAGCAGCACGCACACTTCCCCCCGGGAATTCTGGGGCACTCGGAGCGTCCGAGCGTGCCTTATTTTTAACACTCTTCTGTGGCTGAACTCATGGAGGAAGTTAAGAACACTTGAAGGAAGACGGCCCAGAACAATGTCTGTAATACTGTCCACAATAATAATAACAATAATAATAATAATAATAATAAAAGAAGAGGAAGAAGAAGAATGAAATCCAAAACCAATTATTATTAAGTGACAGTTTTACATAAAGGAGAAAAAATGCATTCTCAAAGTAATGAAAAACACGTCTGTACACTTGCAAAGGTATGAATTTACTGGGCTTGACATTTTGGTCACTCTGCCCTTCATCAAAACATCACAGTCCAATGAAGGTTAGAGTGACCGAAACATTTTTAAAAATTCACACCAGTGACAACAACAAAAGAGTGTTGATTGCCACCTTTTTTATACTGCAGAGTGAAAGAACTCTACTGATAAGATTCCACTTTGCTTTCAACATGACTGGAAAAGGAACGCGGAATCGGACTTTATTGAGTTGTGTACACCCACACTGACCCCTACAGCCTTGGAGCAGAAGGCAGCCACACGGCTCTGTACGGCTGAGTTTCCCTTCTGTGGCTCTGCCTGACTCTGCTGGGGGCCCAGTCATCTCAAAGCTCTGCTGCTTTTTGTCTTTATTTCCTCTTTCATTTGTGCTTAGTTTGTGCGGGAAATGCACTGTGTGGAGGGAGAGAGAGAGAGCTCTGTGTGGAGAGAGAGAGATGGGCTCTGTTGAGAGGGAGAGAGCTCTGTGTGGAGAGAGAGAGATGGGCTCTGTTGAGAGGGAGAGAGCTCTGTGTGGAGAGAGAGAGAGATGGGCTCTGTTGAGAGGGAGAGAGCTCTGTGTGGAGAGAGAGAGATGGGCTCTGTTGAGAGGGAGAGAGCTCTGTGTGGAGAGAGAGAGATGGGCTCTGTTGAGAGGGAGAGAGCTCTGTGTGGAGAGAGAGAGATGGGCTCTGTTGAGAGGGAGAGAGCTCTGTGTGGAGAGAGAGAGAGATGGGCTCTGTTGAGAGAGAGAGAGCTCTGTTGAGAGGGAGAGAGCTCTGTTGAGAGAGCTCTGTGTGGAGAGAGAGAGCTCTGTTGAGAGAGGGAGAGCTCTGTGTGGAGAGAGAGAGAGAGATGGGCTCTGTTGAGAGAGGAGCACACTGTTTGGGATCGGGCTGGAAGGAGCACTTGGTCATTAGCATTCAGCATGGCAGGGCTGCGCTCGCTGTAGAACGTGGGGGGGGGGGTTCTCTGTTCATTTGGAGAGGATGTGAGGGGGATGTGTGGGGGGGGGGCTGGTGTGTATGTGTACATTTTGGAGGGGGAGGTGTGTTTGAGATTGTAGGTATTTCAACCTGTATTGTAGACCTTTCTTTTCTGCACTGCTACTCCTGTCTCTGAGAGTCTGTGCTTTGTATGTACTTGTGTTTGTGTGCGTGTTTCTGTGTGTGTGTGTGTGTGTGTATAAGTGTGCAAGTGTGGTTGTGTAGGTGTGTCTGTGTATGTGCAAGTGCTGTCTCTGAGAGTCTGTGCTTTGTATGTACTTGTGTTTGTGTGCGTGTTTCTGTGTGTGTGTGTGTGTGTGTATAAGTGTGCAAGTGTGGTTGTGTAGGTGTGTCTGTGTATGTGCAAGTGCTGTCTCTGAGAGTCTGTGCTTTGTATGTACTTGTGTTTGTGTGCGTGTTTCTGTATGTGTGTGTGTGTGTGTGTGTGTATAAGTGTGCAAGTGTGGTTGTGTAGGTGTGTCTGTGTATGTGCAAGTGCGTGGGTGAGTGTGGATGTTTATACATGCCAAATTGCCTATAGATTGTCAATAGGTTTGTCTGTGTGTGTGTGTGTGTGCGTGTGTGTGTACTGTTGTCTGTATGTGTGTGTGCTTGCCTCATTCAGCATTGTGAAACCACGCTCATTTAAAAGCTTTATTTTCATTACCGTTTGCTGCTGCGTGGATGCCATCTGCACAAAGTGCCAGTCCAGTTTCCAGGTTACAGCAGAACAAAGTGTGAAGTGGCTGTGCAGAGAGGTGCTCGGCCCGGATCTGCGCAGAAAGGCCGGGCAGCTCCATTATGATTAAATGAATGAATGAATGAAGATGTGAGGGATGGAGAAAACGCCTCTTTATTCTGCTTTTCACTCCATCTTCTGTGGATGGAGCTGTGAACTGCACCGGCTGCCTCCTGTAGGAAGTGTGTGTGTGTCTGTAGGTGTGTGTGTGTGTGTGTGTGTGTGTGTGTGTGTATTTGTGTTTGTATGTGTGTGTATGTGTATGTGTTTCTGTATTTCTGTACTTGAGTGTGTGTGTGCGTGTGTGTGTATTTGTGTGTGTTTCTGTATTTGTGTACTTGAGTGTGTGTGTAGTGGGTTTGTGTGTGCATGTGTATTGTGTATGTTGTGTGTGTGTCTGTGTGTTTTGTGTGTGTATTTGTGTGTGCAGTGTGTGGTTTTGTGCGTGTGTGTGTGTGTGTGCATGTGTATTTGTGTGTATATTTGTGTGTGCATGTGTGTGTATTTGTGTGTGTGTGTGTGTGTGTGTGCATGTGTATTTGTGTGTATATTTGTGTGTGCATGTGTGTGTGTTTGTGTGTGTGCATGTGTATTTGTGTGTGTGCATGTGTGTGTGTTTGTGTGTATGTGTGTGTGTGTGTGTGTGTGTGTGTGTGTGTGTGCATGTGTATTTGTGTGTATGTTTGTGTGTGCATGTGTGTGTGTTTGTGTGTATGTGTGTGTGTGCATGTGTGTGTGATATTGTGTGTGTATTGTGTGGGTGATGTGGGTTGTATTTGTGTGTGTGTGTGTGTGTTGTGTATTGTGTGTGATGTTGTGTGTGCATGGTGTGTATTGTGTATGTGTGTGTGTGTGTTGAGGCGTTTCTCTTGTTTAAGGGGCTCGGTGTGTCGGTCCTGCCCCATTGGTGCTTCATTAGCGTGGGTCAGTGCGCCGGGCCGTCTGTAATGAACTCCCCGGAGCAGCCGGTCCCTCTGAGGGGGCCGCTCCCCCGCTCGGGCTCCCCGAGGGCTCAGCGCTCGCCCGCCTCCTCCGGGGCTCCTTTGTGGGCCCGCGGCCCCGGCGCTCCCTGTTGGCCAAACAGCCGCGCTCCGTGAAAGGGGGTTCGGGAGCGTCGGGGCGGGCACAATGGCGGGGCGGGGGTCGTTCGCGGTGAAAGGGAATCCGGGCCGTTTGCCACACCGCCGTTTGTGCTTTTGGGTTTCTCCCCCGTTGGCATCTGAGGGCTCCCTTTCCCTTTGTCATTCAGATGGACCGCCGCGGCGGTTGAAGAATCGCCTTTTCCCCGATGTCCCCCATTCACGCCCGAGAGGCCGGCTCCCCGAAAAGCCACCGTTATTGATCGGGGTTCGCTGTGTGGCTGCTGCCACCCCCTCTTTTGTCTTGTGTCTGTCTGTATTTCTTCTCTAGTTAACAGCTTTGTAGAGTAAAGCAGGCTGTTTAATGCAGTGATGTGGTCCCCCTAGTGGCGTCCTGAGGGACTGCACCCAGTACACCGCTATCTGAGGACCCTGCGAGTTCCCTGGAGCTTAGAGCGAGCCAGTGCCTCTTACCACTTATTTCAGTCCCCCGTCTGTCTGTTTGCATCTCGGGCTTTACCGCTGATCAAAGGCCACTCCTGTGGGCTGAGGGGACTGCGTGCTGTTTTGGGGAGTGAACCCTCTGGACTCTGTGTGAACCTGGAGCCCCGGTCTCTGACCCAGATTGTTTTTGTTTGGCGGTTAAGTCATCGGTGGAGATGGGGGCCCCTGCCTTCATACCCTGAAGCTGGGGGAGTGACGGCGAGGCCCATGTCTCAGTTACTGACGCCACCTTCACCTCTCTCTCTCGCTCTTTCTCCCTCCCTCTTCCCTCCTCTCATTTCTAAGGCCTCTCTCTCTCTCTCTCTCATGCTCTCTGTCCCCTTTGCTCTCTCTCCCTCCCTCTCTGTTCTTTCCAGGCTCATTAGTATGAGTAGGAGTCGTCTCTATATGCGGACATTTCACTCCCATGCAAGGTGGAAAAGGTGTGCATAGCAAAGGTACAACAGAATATGATTTTTGGTGGGGTTGCTGTTGCATCTCATATAACTGTTATTTAGCTACTGTGTACACTAATCCCAAATCTTCCATATTCCATTTGAGTTTTTATGCTCTGTTACTGTTTTGATATTTTTTATTTTGCAGTTGCATTTAGTGTCAGATTGTGTTTGGCAGGGGTAACAGGAGACAGGTAATGATCCCTGCCGAGTCTCATTTTCGACAAAAGCAACAGCTTTGCTGTAGGCAACAGAAAAAACCGACTAGCTCAATTTTTCCCATGGTGCACTGGGCCCAGTGATTTCTCCACCCCTCCCATCCCTCCGCTGGCGCCCTGTTTTTATAAGCAATATTCCGACCACAGCGGGTTGCTTTCCCCGTGAAGGAAGCGGGGAATTGCTTTAACATTAACGGCACGCAAGGTCCCAGAGTTAATGAGAACCTTGCAGATGTTCCGACGGGCTGTCAGGAGACTGCGTCGCGGTCTTGGATCCGGCTCCCGCACATCCATCCGTTTAGCGCAGGGGCCGCGAGGAGCGTACGGGGGCTTCGGGGTACGCGGGAGAGTGACGCGTCCATTATCGATCTTCATCTTCACCGTTTATGAATCCCGATGGCGACCGCCACCGTTGATTCCTCGTGATTGCGAGATTACCTTCGCGGCGAGCGTGACACCGCTCACTTAACTCGAGTAAGCCCTTAACAGGATTAACCGACGCCGGGCGGGGTGAGATGAGAAAAACAGTCATCACAGAACACATTGCTGCTGGTGCCAGACCTGCACATGTTCATTAAATAAACAACGGGTTGAAATGATGACAGTTGTAAGTGCCTGATATATACTGGTTTATTTGACTAAAGAAGTGTGTTAATTGTGTACATATGGATGGGACAGTTAAATATGACCCATTTTTCGTTGCGACCGTGAGAATGTTTTGATACAATTACATGTGCTGGAAATCATGTAAATACAAATGTCAAATGCAAAAGGAGACACAGGTCTCAGCTCCAGATGGTCCATGAAGTGCTGACTTTACCAAATCCTGAGCAGAATTAGATATGCTGTATATGTTGGACCTGGGGAAAATATTGAACTATTGACTATCAGGTGGATTTCAGCCCTCCACCACAAAGGGCCTGACAGAGCCTCTATCTGGAGCCTCGTGGTGAACAGGCATACAGTCATGGCAATCGTCTGTTACTCAGTAAATTTGCACTTCATCGGGTGCACAAGAAGAATAACATTGCAATGTTCATGTCCGTTGAGGCTTATGACATGTCGGACTCAGTATATACCCTGCTGAATTTCGCCTTATCAGTTTCACAGATCTGACCAGCCTAAACCAGCATAAACCAGCTCTGCCCAGTGTGGGCCAGCAATAGACCACTATTAAAGGGCTTAGAATTTAAGGGTATCATATTCGATAGTTTAGCAATACAGCAAAATGTCCACCGAGAACACTAAAATAGTTTGAGATTTCCTGTTTCTGTGCTTGATGTTTTAAACGCGTTAATGGCTTATTGTTCTGTCTGTGCTCTGGAACCGTTGCGCCAGTGCTTGATTTGCATTCATCAGGAGCTGTTTGTGGATTCCGCCTTCCTGATTCTCAAACCACTAGGATGAGGTCACACTCTTTCCACGCAGTGCAACGGGAGAAGGCGATTAGTCCGCCTCGTTAATGTCTTCTCTATGGGACCCGTGTGACTCATTGTCATCACACTTACATTAGAAGGTTTTGTTTCTTATCTTCATGATGTTTTTTTTATTGAAGATGTTGCCATTTCACCTACTGATGCAGTACTTTGTCCCGGTCACAAGATGCTCAAGTTGGAAATTAGTAGCTTAGTTGTAAACAAAAAAAAAAAAAAAAGAGAAGAATTTCAGAAGGTTTTTCTTAAACCGTGGAAGTGGTTTTTATTGCATTTCTCAGTTGCAGTTTAATTCCAAGAAATGTAATGATCTTCATTTGTTATTTCATCATATGTGTGCATGTGTATTTATGTACAGTATGTAAATATATCTTTTGGAAATGAACACATTTGAGAATGACTTCTCACAGATAAGCTACCATTTACACCTGTCTGAAGTACAAAACTGTGCCATTATAACAAACCAAATTAATGATAAAGTTATGCATTTTATAAGAAAAATGCCCATGTTTAAGTTAAGATTATTTATGAAAAAAAATGTTTTCTTCTAAGTAATGGAACAGTCATCATTTTGGACATGTGGAACATTTTGTTGTTCCACATGTCCTAATGTTATTATAGATGCAAACTGACATAAGCTGCTCTCTGGATTGATATTGATTTAGTAACAGATAACATGCATAACATACTACAAAATTAGAAATATTGAATGTAGAACCTTACTGAAATAAACGTGGTTCAATTTGTATATTTTCTACGCCAAAATGAGGTCTTCTGAGTGCACTATATAAAATGTGCGCTAGAGGGCAGCATTATATTCCATTTAGAAATGGTGTTTCGTTCTTTAATGTAGTTCGTCTCAGCTACTTCAGTCTGGGAAAAGGAGGTGGGAAAATAGCTGTGCTGTCCAAGAATGTTCGTAACAGTAATTAAATCACAGCTGATCATTATCATATCGTATCATTTAAGATCATGTGCAGACGAAAAGAAAAGGAAAAGAAAAATCTTATGCAACTAGCTTGCGTGCAATTTCAAAGTAAAAACCCAGTAAGTGTACTAAAAGTGTGTGTGTGTGTTTGCATACATATATGCGCACATGCATTTGTGTGTTCTTGCGCTTGTGACATAGCAAGCCTGTGGCCTGCTTGGGTGGTTGCTAGGATAATGTGATACCGAAGTTAAACTTCAGGAGCAGGCGTCCAGGTCTGATAATAGTGTCACAGTGCAGCTCTCTTCTGTAGCGTAGTGTAACATGATTTTTCCACATGTGCAAAAAGCACTGCTTTTGCTCAGTGATACCGCCCCCCTCTCCAAACCATCTGGAAATTTGACATCAAACATCACTTAAGCACTTTAACAGGGAACCGCAGTATGAAGCTTTGCTGAGAGACAGTTTCCCTGTTCCTCTCTGCCCGTCACGTCTCCATAAACGTTTCTGGACAGCAGAAGTAGTGAACAGAGCAGTAAATTAATAGTGAACAGAAAGATGGAAACGGCAATGTGAAAGTCACATGGCCGCATGTGGCGTTGGTCCGCCCGTGACTGGGATTCTGCGGGAGGAACACGCGACCGTCCTCCAGGAAAGAACCAGTCAAGTCGAGCTTGTTTGACCGAAGAGGAAAAGGCTGTCTCAGGCATCATCAGAGAATATCTCATAAAGCTCTCCGGGCTCAGCTCTGTTGACTGAGGGAAGGTCATGTGCTATGGATGTCAGTGTCATTCTCCTCTGGGGAAGTACACATGCTATGTGGATGGGGGACACTTTCATCTTTTAAAGAGGATGAAACTCCCCTTCCCCCTCCTCTGGAGGGGAAAAACGCTTTGCAGTGGGGGTGAAGATGATCAGTTAGTACTGTTGAGTAGCATTTGACGGGGACGTTTCCTTTTGGGGCTATGAGTGCACCCCAATCCATGCCGGAGAAACAATATCCTCATTATGGATCTGCTGCCACTGAGACCATTTCAATCTTCACTGTATAAGCAACTGCCTCTTAAAATATATTCTTTTGAAGCACTTCAACCGTGTTGAATTTAGTTGGGATTTATGTGTATGACACTTTTTAACAAAGGGCCGATGTCTGATAGGGTCTTGCTGGTCTTTCTGGGCCCAGACCAGCAGGAGCAAGACAAGGGTGGGTGACCGTGGCAGTGAGAAACTCCCGAGGAAATGGAAATAAACCTTGTGGAGGTCCCAGCTCAGGGCACTGACCGTCCACTCCGAAACACACTGGACTGACAAATTAAAGTGGTGTATGAAGAGATTTAGGGGAACACAGCAGTGCGTAATTTAAGGAAGCGCTGTGTGTGCGTGTGTGCATGAATGTATGTGTGCCTGTGTGTGCGCGTGTGTGTGCTGCGTGTGTTTTTGTGTGTGAGTGCATGCGTGTGTGTTTTCCTCATTGCATTTATTAGCAACTTCATCTAAAACTGGGCACTTGATTGTTGCGCGGCTAGATCTGACATTGATCGGAAGCTGTTTGACGCTCATGTATTGTAATACGGCTCCGCAGAACATTCGGCAGGCTACACTTGAAAGCCGGACGAGTCACATGCCGATTTGTCTGACTAATCGTCCAAATTAAGCAGATAACCGTGTTCTGAGCTCCTTAAAAACAGGCACAGCTCAAGTCACGCCACTGGATAAGCTACCGCAATCCACCAGTCAAGTAAGAAATTCTAATGTACAGCGACCCTACGCCAAACACTAATCCCGCGTGTTTCACTCACGTGTGCACAATGAACGCTTTGAAAATGTAAGACTTTTGTTGTGCTGCAACAACGTAAAATCCAGGCTAACAACTAGCGGGCTGTACTAAGCCGTCACGCTCTATGGGGTCACATTGATGATTTGGCATTATTTGGAATAAAACGGGACAAAAACAACCCTTGTTGGGGATGAACAAAAATGCTTTGTTAGCAGTACCTTTGTCATCATCTGTGTTTTTTAGTGGATTGACATTGTTTTTAATCGCTTTTAGTGGATGAAATGGTTTTTCAGAACATTCATATGCGCGTCTACTTTGCTTTGACTAAGATGTCACAAACAGATGTGAGCCTCGTGCGCTGTTTGCCGAGGGAAAACAGATCGGCAAACAAGTTTACAGCTGGATTACAACAGTTTAATATGTTTGCTGAAACGGCATAAATGCTTGCCGTTGTTAAGCTAGACACTGGAAGGCATCCTCGTAGCCTCTTTGTGGCAGAGACAAGAATCAATCACCGGGCTTGCCCGTTTTGCCAGTTAAAGCCGTGGGGCCAAGGTACCGACCGCGGTATCTGACACAGTGGACTGTCGTTCCCTGGGAGCGTAGATGACGGAAGATTAAATCATAGTGGCGTTTTGGCATTTTAAATCCCGCGGCAGGCCGCGCATATTTATAATAAATCATCTCTTCCCATCAGGCGCCAGGATTTCACCAAGTCAGCTCAACGGGCATCAGTGATGCATTACACGCCATCAAGCACCGTCTCCGAGCTCGGCTCAGAGAGCGAGACCGCGATTCTCCGGAAGGAAAATAGCCAATTATCTAATCCGTCAATATTCAGAGAATCCGTTCCATAAGTGTGAGGATGAAAGCTTCTTCTAAAAAACTGCTTAATGACTCAAAACAACCTCGAACTGTCTGTGCTTTTGTATGGGAACAAAGTAACCCGTCAGTCATTTCGAAAAGCCTGAACAGGTGTAGAGTGCTTTAATTGGCGGAGGCGGGGACAGCTACAACTGTCATCTTGGGGAATTTTTCATGCAAGTGGATGGATGACGCCTTTTTAACATGCACGACCTGCTCGTGTAGGTTGATTTTTCTGTCATAGTACGCGTGGTAACGTGATATCTGTAGTAACGAATTTCTGCCTCTTTTCTGACAACGATTGGGTTCTCCGCAAGGCAGTTGCACAGTGGTGTATTTTTATGTATGTATTCATCAGACAGAGCAGGGGTGCGCAGGGCCACTTGACATTATCAAAAATGTCAGGTCACATGAATAATTGGAATCTTGTCATGGTAACAAACAGTGGCGCTACCCATTGCTTCTCAAATAAATGGCCTTCTTTGTCGTCTAAAATGGAGTGGGAGTCAGTGTGTATGCAGGTTTTCATTTCCACTGGTTACCCTAGTGCAATTCGCTAATTAGCTACGCTAATTAATGCTGGTTCACTCACACAGGGAGGTGAGAACTTCAGCTGTCATTGACAAGCTTATCAATGTATGTAGCTGAAATGTCAGATCATGTGACACGACCAGGCTGTTTAACTTCACAGAGCAGACGTTAACGTGACATGAAATCCAGAAACGGGTTTGGCTCTCCTCTCCTTGCCCCCAACCCACCCCAACCCCAACCCCAACCCCAACCCCTGTTCTGCCACCTGAAGCAATCAGCGGAGTCCAACTCCTCCAGCGTAGCAGGGAGAGAGCCTGCGCTGATTAAGATGACCAGATCCCCTCAGCTGTGAACTGCGATAATGAGGCCGGAGAATGGCACATCATTAGCATCTATTTCCTGCATGTTCTACACCCGCCCCCCCCCCCCCCCCCAACCCCCCCAACCTCCACCTTCCAGCCCCGCACCCCCCTTTACTCACTCACGCTCGCACACTCGCACACAGTTTTAATTAGTTCTGGAAACTGCCTTCTGCGGGATGTGCTTAATTGGTATGAAATTAATTGGGAGCCGGCGCTAGTTCCGCGGCCGCGTGGCGCGTGTGGGCCGAGGCGCTCGCAGCGGCGGCCCGCTCTTCCTGCCGAGTCGGCAGAAACGCGCCGAAAGCCCGCGCCCTAACATCTGTCACCCCCCCGATCCCCGTCCCCCACTCCGCCACCAGCCCCCCGCCCCAACGCACCGCGTCACAACATCGCTAACTGCGCTCTTTCAATAAGGCATTAAACAAACTCTCTCTTCTCCCCCGCTCTGCCCTCCCGCCCCACTCTGCTGCCGTTCCGACCCCCCCTTGCCCACATGAGCACGGGGCTCCCGTTTCCCGGGAGACGAGCCTAGCGGCGGGTGGACAGGCCGTGGGGAACGGGGCTGCATCGCCGTGGGATCGGATCCCGTAGCTTCCGTCCGTAGTTAGGATCGTGGGCGCGTTGCAGGTGGGGGGGGCATTTGAGGGAGTTTAAGGTTTCACAGGAATTCTGTAAGATGAGCATTTCCCAGTACCTTATCGAATAGCTGGGCAAGGCAAATCCTACCCCCCCCCCCCACTTTGTAACCTGTTGTCAACCTGGTTACAGGTCTGCCCCTCTCCATGATCTGCTGGCGTGGAGGTCGAGGGAGGTCGGCCCGGACAATGGCTATCTGTGTTGGACAGGGGTTATGGGACAGGGGAATTTAATTAGCGGTAATTGTAGCATGAGCAGCTGCTGTCACATGGACGGGGGGGGTTGGGGCCTTTGTCGAGCTGGCGCTCTGGGAAAAAAGACGGAGGGGCCACTTTGTCGGCAGCTATTGTTCTCGTTCGCGTTCCCATTTTTTTGGTCTGGGTTCCAGCCGGGTGCCAGGTTTGCATGGGGAAAAAAAACACTGGTTGTACGATAAGTTAAAAAACCCGCTAAGGCAGCGTCGTTGTTTACGCAGCTTGAAGGGAAAAGATGAAAGCAGCAGACTGCAGATGAAGTGTTCACGATGTGAAGGACGGTGCGGCAATTTTTAGAAGATGTTGCTTCCTTCTGTTCTTTTTTCTTTTCTTTGTTTTTCTGGGTGTGAGCGCTAAATAGGTTAGACAATGAGAGATAATGTTTGGCCACCCTCATTCAAGTTTGCTGGGGATTTGATGTAGGCCATTAGTGCTGGAGCCATTTGCTGTGTTCTGAAAGAAGGGAAAATGCAAAGTGTTGACCCTTAGCTTTCGCTGGATGTGGAAATCTTCCACGGTGGGGTTATGCAGATCTGGGCCAGATACTTTGAGATTCTTTGACCCTTTTAGACCTGCGATTCTGGCAGATTGCTGACACAGTTCAATGAAGATCGATTTTCACCATTATGAGAGAACAAATTTCTTCTATCTTAAGACTGTCAGTTTTTATTAGTAAAATGTTTGGGTTCTGTGGTTGTATTTTCAAATATCACCTAACCAAATATTCCCAATGTTAAACCCAGGCTTGATACTACACATTACACTATATCATTTCATCACCTACATTTGCAGGCAGACCGACAGACACACACACACACACACACACACGTGCACACACACACACAGACACAGACACACACGCACGCATGCGCGCGCACACACACACACACACACACACACACACACACACCAAGGCTTAAATGAATGCTTGACTCTGATTGGTTAAGTGTTGAATGTTTACCTTTGTTTTGCATGGCGGAATCACCGTTTCATGTTAATGCACTGAGGAGACACAGTATTCTGTTTACTTTACAGCTTCACCAAAACAGATTATAAACAGACTTTGAGAATGTGCCTGATATGTTTTAAATTAATAAATAGCTTATGGACTTCTGGGGGGACCCTGAAGAGCCAAGATTAGCTGACTTAATGTTATTTAAACTGACTAATCTTGGTTTGTTACTAAGTAAGCTGTTTGGATGGTGAGCTTGTTGTAGCCAGTTTAACTCACCTGAATTTTGAATTTTTCCCTCTTTTGTGATAATCAATTA
Source organism: Anguilla rostrata (assembly GCF_018555375.3). Taxonomy (NCBI): domain Eukaryota; kingdom Metazoa; phylum Chordata; class Actinopteri; order Anguilliformes; family Anguillidae; genus Anguilla; species Anguilla rostrata. The sequence goes on along the minus strand of NC_057946.1, from coordinate 33,835,159 downwards.
CACGGGACCAAGTTGAGGTTTGTAATGTAACTACTTCTTGTGATGGAGGTCAGAAGTGCCGGTATTTATAATTGTTCCACTGTGAAAGACATTTGAATGCCCTGTACATGAATGAATGCGGAAGACTGTGAAAGCAGTCAAGACTGCTCACACTGTTGTGTGTAGTCTAGCATTACTAATATTGTGTTGGTGGTAACGTGATGTATGTGGCAAGTGTTTTTTTGTTTTGTGTTGTGTTGTGGATGAATGTGGGTGAAGTGTGGTTTGTAATGTATTGTGTGTGGCAGATCGCGTTATGTTTGTGTTGTGGTGCGTGTGCACAAGTCCATGTTGGTGGCTGTGGTGGTGGCTGCTCTGTGTGTGTGCACAATGCACTATGTTTGTGGTGTCCTCTGGTTGCCATTAGGGTCTTTAGCTGTGTTGTGTTTCCTAGGACGGAGCGTTTGTGGGTGGTGGCGGGTCAGATGTGGTAGGGTTGCGTGTGGGGGGAAGAGGGAGGCGGGGGGGGGGGGTGTGTGGGGGACGCAGCCAATCCCGAGGCTTCCCAGCATCGTCATTCACCCGCGCACAGCCTCCTGCTCCGCCATCCCGCCGGGGAATGGGAGCGGGTCTCCCTGGATCCCGTCTAAAATTAGCCCTCCGCGCTGCTTTGTTCCCCCGCTGACGCTAATGCCGTTTGACAGCCCGTCACAGCGGCAAGTTTTTCCGGAGTTTTCCAGACGCTCGGCGGGAGAATTGCATCCCTTTTTGCAGAAACTTTTTATTTTTCGGGGGCAAACTTGTTTGCTGTGCTCGGTGAATAGGGGACAGCCTCTTTTCGTGACCTTTTCCTGGTTTGTTTGGCAGAAGCAGATTATTTATTGGGGAGAGCGCTATGTATCAGTGTGATTGCAGAGGGGGAAAAACTCTATCTGATATATTTTTTAGGGTCTGTGCTGTGTCCCTTGCTTTGTACCACCCACTGCTGTGTGTACACTATCATTGCAATATTATACTATTTTAGCTGCAAAGAACAAAGAACAGACCTGGGTCAAATATGTATTTGTTTTGGATTGGAATACTTTTCTTTGCTCTATTGATCTTGCCTGGTGTAATTCAGCCTGCCAATATGACCAGAAGGCAGGGTTTGCACTTTTCGAGAGTATTTCATTGGTTCCAATACACCAGACAAGATCAGTAAAGTGTAGAAAAGTATTTGAATCCAAAACAAATACGTATTTGACCCAGGTCTGGTATGTATGAACAGACAATGTAGGTGACTAACTGACCAGCATGAGTCACCCTGCCCACATGAAAACAGATATTGAAATATACAGAAATTGAATGTATCCAGATGTCACAGTAGTACACAATATATGGGCAAGTGTATTTGCTCTCAGATATTATTTAAAAACTTCTTTGTTGTGACACATTTTTTGTTTACATATTTTTCTAGAAACCCCTCATATTTAAAGCATGTTGCGGTACGTTTCATTGCGTGAGGGTGGTGTTGGACTCGCGAACGCAAGCTTGCGCAGCATTTGAGTCGGCCCCTCCGTCTCCGTGTCCGTGGCCGCGCCGCCATAATAACGCGTTTCTGTGGAAGCGTCTGGGCGCCGTGCCGAAACCCTGCTTTCCCAGAAGCCCTGCTCGTCTCGGTAATAAATAATCGCCTCATCCAGTGGTGACATCACCGTTTCCTCCGGGCGAAAAGGGCTCGCTCGCGTCCAGTTCGCCGCCGCGGAGCCGCGCCGTTTATAGGAGCGAGAGTCCTCTGCGCGCGCCAGCACTCGCCTGACCCCCCCGCCCCGCCCCGCCCCGCCCTGACGTCGGCCAGGCCCGCGGCGCGGAGAGGGAGCGCTGCACCGGCGGAACATGGCCGACCGCTAATGACAGGGCACGGGGCAGGCTGTTCCCAGGCGAGGCTTAAAGTTAATGAACAATCGCATAAATGATTGGTAATTACAGGGCTGGGACTGGAGGGAGCGCCGGCGGGTTGCTCTCGGGTTTGAGAGCAGCTCGGAACGATCTCCCCGGAGAGGGGAGCAAAGCTCGGACCTACAGGAGACCGGCCGGGGCACTGCTCTGGCTTGTGAAGTTCATCCAGCCTCACTGCTCCGTCCCAGTAGATGGAACTTCTTATTTTCCCCGTGTGAATGTTTTTCAAATAGGTCTTTTCCTTGTCATCAAAAATATTGTCATCGTGAAAAATGTCCTAGGCCTATTGCTGCAAATCGTTTTTTTATAATGATAAAAACAAGAATAGAATAAATCTTAGTCATTTAAAAAGGATGGTATTATATTATTATAACAGCACAGAGAAACTATATGGGAAAAAAAGAAGAAATATTATATTGTAATTTTTTTTAGTGATGTCATTTCCCCAGTGTGTTTGTTATACGGTAGTTTCAAGGCTGAAGCCCGCTTTCCCCTCTAATCCTGTTTTCATTGGTTAATGCAGAGAGCAGGGCGGGCGGCGGGGGTCCCGCTGAGACAAAGGAAGATTCCGGATCTTTCAGTTAACCCCCGGCCCCTTAATTGCGTAATTGGACCAGTTTTCACGCTCAATTAATCCCGAACCAAGTGCTTAAGTGACTGGGTAATTGACGGCGGGGAGAAAATTTGCCGGACGGCGCCTTTGAGCCTGGCTTTCCCTCGCAACGCGCGGCGTGACTCCTGAGAGCGCGACCTTTCTCTGTCCTCTCAGCCCGCCCGCTCATTTTTATTTCATGATTAACATCAAAGTATGTTGTTATAATACAGTTATGATACATAATATGTTGCATGTGTCGTAATACTGTGGTTCTCGGGCTGATATTCCGGAAGCTCCCGTCAGCTGGTGGGTGACCAGCCTCACCCTTGGAGACCTGTTGTTTGGTTGGACTTAATGACTTTAGTTTAATTGTTGAGGTACTACAGTTTTACCTGCCGCACTGTACCATATCAGTACGGATATCGCAGTTCTTTCTGTTATCATGGACCCATGGCATAAATTTACTCTAAACTTTTTTGTCATTTTTTAGAAAGATATAATCAAATCTCAGTGAATGTCAATAAACTGAATATGTGGTACAAATTTTACTTTGATATGTACAAGCTTTGATATGACAGTACACTTCTGAAATATTGCAGCGTTCTTGAATTGTACCACCACAACATTAAGCCTGAGTGAATAATTTGCATTATATTGTGACCAAGTTAAAAAAAATGGATGATGATTAATGTTTTCTGCTCACTGTAATCTATTCAGCAATGCTCTGCAGGCACTCAGCTTTTTCACAGAAAAAAAATATAAAAATTATCCAGGATATCATGGTGCACCATGGGTATCATGCATTGTGCAGCCCAGCATGCTGTAGGTTGGGTAATATAGGGCAGTTGGCTGGGTCAGAGTTGGGCATGTGACCGTCGAACCCTGGGACTGTTTTCCTATTGGACGATTTTCACTTCTCTGGGGGAGGGGCCAGCATTTCCAGTGTTAAGAATTGAGTGGGGCATCTGGTTCCTCCTGCCCTCTTTTTAACTGCAGGTTGTTCTGCATGGAGTTTTCCTGCGCTATTTTATGGTACAGACCATCCTTTGCCCCAGTTATGATTTTGGCTCCACCCCTTAAAAATAATTTTCTGAAGATTAAGGGAATGGGAGAACTAAATTTCAACACCAACCCTAACCCTACACCCCCACCCCCACCCCTCGACGGCACTCACGTTACCGACGATGTCTCAGAGAAAAAGCGTGATTCTGTGAACATCTTCCATCATCCTCTCTACCCCCCTCACAGATTTCTCAGATTTCTGTAATGAAGGGGGATTGTGATATGGAGGGAGGTGATTGGAAGTGATGCCGTGTCCTCTGTGGTAACGATGCGGGGCCCAGGTTGAGTGAGGGGTCCCTTATGAACATGTCATGCATGTCAAGATACAATATGCTGTGTGAAACCCTGTACAGGGAATATGCTAATAGATATCAAAGCACATGGCCTACATGACTACAATGTAATTGCTACTTTTATGTTGTGCATGTTGTGGAGTATATCGACAGTATTCCCAATATAATTTCACAATACTACAAATGTTTACAGTGTATATTTAGATGCGGTCTTGCACCCCTGGAGTATATATTCCCTCATATACAAACATATATTCCTTTTGTGTTTTTATGTTATGTTTTATCGTGTACCATTATGTATGTGTGAGCAATGCTGGGGATATGACTAATAAACCCCCTCAACACACACACACACACACACACACACACACACACATACTGTATGATAGCAAACTCTCTATAATCCTAAATCCAGCAGTCACTGACTGTGGGTTCACTGTGAGACAGAAGTGGCTACATAGTAGCGTCAACATATGCAGTCCTTCATCATCGTGGTGATTGCAGTGATCAGATTTTGCACCGAGAAGCCAAACAACGATTAAAAGGAGACTTTGGGCCTGAATTTTCTTTTCTACAGAAAGAATTATGAGAGAGGTGAACTATACCCCTGAGCAATCATCAGAAAATGTCATATAGATTGTGATAATAGGCTACTTTTGACGATTTTCTATGTAACTTTTGTTGTGTTTGGATGTGGTTCATGTGGGATTGCAAGCAAGCAAGCAAGCAAGCAGTAGATATCCTCTAGTCATCTTCCTCTCCACCATTATTTTGACAAGTACACCGAGTTTCTATTGGCCAGCAACAGTGGTTGCTCCAATAACTTATGGTAGCACTGTCGACACTGCACCGGCAATGACAAAAACATCTGACAAACTAGACTTTGTCAGTGTATCATCAGGCTTTGTAGTGTGGTCAGGGGGATGCAGGGGCAAATGATTGGACATTGTTGAACTTCTCACACCGTACGGATAACGACATTCCTATCATTGCTCACAATGTACAGATTTTGCTTTGATCGTGAACAGAGGCTGCAAAAATCACTCTGAAATTGTACAGCACATTCCCAGCTTAAGGAAAAAAATCAAGTTCTTAATGCTTTGCCGGTTTGTGGTAGACATCAATAAAAACGCGTGCTTGTGGACACAACAAACATGGCTGTCACACTCGCAGTGATGAACCCGCAGCCAGCATTTGACCCACGTCTGCTGTTCGGAATATAACGACACTTAACAAGATTTACAAAACCGCCGACTGTGTGTGTCAGCTAACTTTCTTACCGCCCCTGCTCTGCCATTCTGCCATTTTGTTTTGATCTGGCCTTCAGCATTGAACGTTTGAGACCCCGTTTGAGACCCTCAAACCCTTCGCTCAGATAAGCTCATCGGGCCGGGAGAAAAATAAGGGTGTCTGTCAATCTCTCAAAAATATATGGCGTCACCCTCCCCGGACGGACAGAGGATAGCGCATCGACCAGGACTGTGGCTGGTCCACACGGGGAATTGGTATAACGACTAAATTTGGGAGAAAATGGGGGAAAAATGGCGCACACAAAAAAAAAATATGGCGAGTATCTCGCAGACGTTTGATTGACCTCGGTCAGGTGAATCCATCTTTTACCTGTCAGAAATCTCTCGTC